>NC_091363.1:20931809-21121939 GCF_038502225.1 Cherax quadricarinatus | reverse complement strand
GTAACCAGCTCTTGCCCCTCCCTATACCCCTCCATGTCCTCGTGGACCCTCAGTCCTATCATTTCCATAACAACGCGATGACGTGCCTGCCCTCGCAGCACACACGCCGATGGCCTATCGCCCCACATGACCTCCTCTAACCCCCTAAAACCCTCGCCGCATCGAACCGCCCACTTTGCAGTTCAGCTAGTCGTTCCTTCACTCCCTCTGTCTGCCACTGGGGCTGTCCCCCGTTCCTTTCTCAATACTCCCTAAACTACCCCTCAAGATACCTAATAAGCGCGTGAGCCAGCTGATTCTCATGCCTCTCCTGATGAACATAGAACCTCGAATCCCCCCCCCACAAACTTTCCCACAAACATGCAAATAAGACCCTCCCCTCGACATCTTGAAGTAACCGAACATTCAATTTCCAATAACTCTTATACCTGTTCGGCCTACCCTCCCATCCCAATTCCACCAAAACACCTCTGTGATCTGAAAAAAACCGCATCCGAGACCCTTACTCTCCGAACCACTGCTTTTCTCTACTTATATTCTGTCCAGCTTCGCCACGTACCCCTACCTCACAAAGGTGTGCTCCACCTCCCATGCCACATCCCCCATATCCACCAACCCCACCCCGGTTAATAGCTCCCTCAAAATGCCAGAACAATATCCCACCCCCTTAGGTTCCACATCCCTATGACGTATGACACAATTCCAGTCACCTCCCACCACAGGTGATATACCAACACATCACATACAAACTCATTCTTAACCCGACTGTTCCCCTCCACCGGACCATAAACACACACAAAGGATATCTTGTCCCTTCCCCACATCCCATCCACTCTTATAACCCTCCATTCCCCACTCTCCTCACAATGATGTACAGTAAAGGGGCTAGCCTCCCTCATCAAAATAGCCACTCCTCCTTTCAATCTCGGTGAGTGTGCTGCATATACAGTGTACCCCTCAATCACCAACATACAAACCAGCTTGTGGTTGTGCTTTTGTACAAACACAACATCTACACCATACCTAATGAGAAGCTCATGAAACCATGCACACTTCCTATCGTTTCTCAGTCCATTAATATTTATAGAGACTTGAAGCCGTCAAAGGAGGTTTTCCTTTATGCACTGCAACACCCCTTTCCCCCTTCCTCCTAATACTTCCCTGGTCCTCATACACCCCTCTGGGACCTCCTTTCACAGGTCCCTTGCCCCTGGACCCCTCAGGTCCACGCTTCTGCACATCTGCCCAAACCTTTTTACCTGGACGCTGTGCCGGAGTGAGCACATCGTCCACATCCGAGATCATGGCTGCTCTCTTCCTTGACCCTCTAGCCTTCTTCCCAGCCTCCACCCGAAAGCCATCCTCGTGCACTTCTGCCACCACAGTACCAATTTGCAAACCAGCATCAACTTGGGCCTCCGACATCCCCTCCCCCCCTCCACACCTAAAACCACTGCAGAATCCAGGGCACCCACAAGCCCCTAAACAAAGACCTCACCTGGGTCCCTAACAGGTCGTAGAGCAGTGAGTCAGTGGTGGCCTCCACTGCCCTGTCCTCGCCAAGCAGCACCTCACCTCCGATCTATGGTGCCTGCCCGGCAGAGCTCGACTCCCCCCGAAGCGTTACACACTCTCCCTCCCTCAATTCAGCCTCGTCGACCTCCACACTCCATGCCTT
Source organism: Cherax quadricarinatus (assembly GCF_038502225.1). Lineage (NCBI taxonomy): Eukaryota > Metazoa > Arthropoda > Malacostraca > Decapoda > Parastacidae > Cherax > Cherax quadricarinatus. The sequence goes on along the minus strand of NC_091363.1, from coordinate 21,120,261 downwards.
GCGCAAAGTAGGTGATTCAGGTCGTGTCTCCTCCATCGTCTCCTGTTCCTCCGATGCCTTCTTACATTGAGTATCTGCCTATGAACCCTGTCGTTGAACATGCTGCACAGCAATGTGGTCATAAGCGCCGCATAAGCGACAAGTACATCGTTGCCTGCGTAGGTCACCATCACTTGTGTCCTGAAGTCGTCAAGGAGTGAGATGCCTCAATGTCATTTTCAAAGAGAAACTTCCCTCAGGCATCCCAGCATATGATCCTTCCTTCCACTTCCCCAATGTCGCTATGTGAATTGTCCCAAACTTCTCAGACAAGGCACGTAGGTCCGCCTCATCAGCCTGGAAAGGTACGTTCCTAATCTTCACCCATGTATAATAGCGGGACTCATGGAGCCTTACCGTCACAGCAGGATTTACTTACACACAAAGATCCTGGAATCTGGCGACTATGTCTTCCTATATGCTAGCATTGAGAAACTTCACAAAGATCTGGTAGGCCCCGTTCAAGGCCACACCATACAGCTCTTCATTTGCAATGCCGTTTGTGTCCCTCATGATGGCAGGTAGTATTAACCCAGCGTCTTGCCTGCTGCGCCATTTTGAGAAAATCAAGTTGTCACCAGCTGACAGCAGGGGGCAGGCTCAGCGCACGTCCCGTCCGCTCGTCCCCAGGGTTGAGCGACAAATGATAGTGTAGAGTTATGCTGTGGCCCTATTGGGCTGAGGTGGATGGTATAGGTTCTGGTATTAAAGTTGATGGTTGTAGTGTCTAACTTTTAAGTCATTCAATCAAGTGATTCGGTAAGTGATTCAGTAAGTCAGTCAAGTCGTTCAGTAAGTCAGTCAAGTGATTCAGTAAGTCAGTCAAGTGATTCAGTAAGTCAGTCAAGTGATTCAGTAAGTCAGTCAAGTGATTCAGCAAGTCAGACAAGTCGTTCAGTAAGTCAGTCAAGTCTTTCAGTAAGTCAGTCAAGTGATTCAGTAAGTCAGTCAAGTCGTTCAGTAAGTCAGTAAAGCGATTCAGTACGTAAAGTGATTCAGTAAATCAGTCAAGTGATTCAGTAAGTCAGTCAAGTGATTCAGTAAGTCAGTCAAATGATTCAGTAAGTCAGTCAAATGATTCAGTAAGTCAGTCAAGTGTTCCAGTAAGTCGGTCAAGTGCTTTAGTAATGTAGACAGCCTGTACTGTCAGAACACACAGCCTAGCCATCTGCTCTGACTAGTTCATATTTCGCGGCATTTTAGGTGCTGCCCTCTGTAGGCTCATCCACTTCAGTGGAAGGCTGAGCTCACCCTCTCTCACTCCTAGGCCGACCGACTTGACAGACACAAGTGCTCCCCCTCCACGGACTGGCTTGCGGTCACTCCCTCACACTGCCCGTTGTGTACTCGCTCCTACCCAATTAAAGCCAAACTAGTCCACGGCTGTATCATTGCTACCTACGCTACCTTCATCTGCACTAAACCGCTGTTCAGCAGTAAGAACAGCAATAACAGTGGTGGCAGCGGTGGGATACTGTAGCGTGGAGTCACTGGGACGCCAACTCGTTGAGAGACGGATGCTTCTTGTATAGGGTGATGAAGTGAAGATGACTTCATACCTCTCCTTCCTCTCTCCAGGCAAACACAACTGCTGCGAGCACCGCTGTCACCATTTATAATGAGTTTGTTTATTTGGTAGTATGGTAGCGGGTTGTGAATGATACGTCTTCTTCGGAGGCTTCTTTATTGTTAAGTCGTTGTGGGTTACACAGGCTTGTGTGTTTGTGCCCATGGCCCGGGAGGGCCATGCCCATGAGAGAGAGCTGGGAGGCCTTGTGTGTTGCTGCTAGGCCGCTGTGAGAGTGAGAGCGAGGCAAGTCTGGGCATACTGAAGTGGCAAGGCCTATAGGTGGCAGCACTTGAGTGGCGCGAAATATGAACTAACCTGGCAGACAGCATGGGCTGTCTGTGCAGACAGTACAGGCTGTCTACATACGCTCGGCCACCTACCGCGCGTCGTCCCGACGCGACAATACTGGTAGTAAAAGAAACTCGGTCTCTCTCTCTCGTAGGAACAGGGCACAGAACACAAAATAAAAACATATACATATGGACATGGAAAAAAAAACTTCCTACAGGGAGGGAAGAAAAAACATGTGGGGTGTGCTAAACATCGTGGTCATAGGCAGTGAGCGTCGATGGGCATCACTGCACGCCTTCCTGCGTCTGGACAGATACTGCAACATGGGAGACATCGCTGCGGCTGAGCTATGACGTAACTGGGTACGGTCTCCTCTGGAACGGTGAAGCAGACATCGTAGGAGTCGCTGCAGGTTTTCACTCAACCTGGGGCACGACATGCTGGTGCCCTCGAGTGAGGCGTCGACAAAACTCGGCAACTGGGCAGGACTTCTGGCAAGCGACTCAGGACACTTCTCGACTGGTACTGTTGCTGGGTTGTCACTGCTGGCGAGCGTGGAGCGAGTTGTGGAGCGAGTCGTGGCAGAGACGACTGGGCGAAACATCTGGGAGTCGTAACATCCTACACCAGACTGCAGTGAGCGAGCTAGCAGTCAAAGTGACATCATCTTTGTGCAGGCTGCTCACTGAAGCTTGTGACACGAGGCTGACACAGCGCCTGCCGACAGGCCTGGCTGCGGCTTGACGAGTATCATCTCTCGACAGTTGGAGTTATAGCAGAGGTTAGCCTAAGCGTCCCCAGACTTGTTTCTCTACATATAACTGCACTCTGACGGTCTGGAGGTGAAGTGAAACAAATCTCGATGGGAATCGTAGCAGGTACGATTCTACAGAACATCACGAGCGACGAGTATAAAAGCTTTCTGTACAAGAGGGCTCGTACGCTCAGGGCTGAGTAATCAGCTGTCAAACACACTGGTCACACGGGTAACTTAGCACAGTGGTGCAACTCAGGTCTGACCACAGACCTCACTGGACACACGAAAACTTACGAACACACCGCTGTACATACGGTACAACAACATGTGAGAACACTGACTGAGAGGAATTAACACACGACATATATCTTCTCTCAATCTTCTCGACAATACTGAAATAATTACTGAACACTCGATGGTGACATCATGTGATGTCAGGCGTGATGTCGCGAGGTGACGTCAGCAGGACTGTGACGTCAGCAGACATCTCGAGGTGACGTCAGGCAGACATCGTGAGGTGACGTCAGCAGACATCGTGACGTCATGAAGTCGGGCAGCATCGTGGGTGACGTCGATGTGATGCGGGCAACAGACCACAGCATGTGGCCTGGGATATCTGGTAACTCACGTGGCTTTGTAGGTCTACGTGACATCGGCCACACCCAACGTGGTGTCGATCCACGTGGTGTCGTGATCTACGTGGCATGCTGATCCACGCAGCTTCGAGTGGCCTCGGGCACTCGGATACACAGCACTGGCGATGAATTCACATGAAAAACAGCAGAGAACACAGCAGAGGGAGTGAGCAGTGGTGAGTGGTGTATGGTAGTGTGGTGGCGAGGAGCGTGGGTGAGTGTATGGCGGGGCGAGCATCTAGCCATTCCTCGTAGACAGCCTGTACTGTTAGAACACACAGCCTAGCCGTCTGCTCTGACTAGTTCATATTTCGCGGCATTTTAGGTGCTGCCCTCTGTAGGCTCACCCACTTCAGTGGAAGGCTGAGCTCCCCCTCTCTCACTCCTAGGCCGACCGACTTGACAGACGCAAGTGCTCCCCCTCCACGGACTGGCTTGCGGTCACTCCCTCACACTGCCCATTGTGTACTCACTCCTACCCAATTAAAGCCAAACTAGTCCACGGCCGTATCATTGCTACCTACGCTACCTTCATCGGCACTAAACCCCTGTTCAGCAGTAAGAACAGCAATAACAGTAAGTCAGTCAAGTGATTCAGTAAGTCAGTCAAGTGATTCAGTAAGTCAAGTGCTTCAATAAGTCAATCAAGTGCTCCAGTAAGTCGGTCAAGTGCTTCAGTAAGTCACTCAAGTGATTCAGAAAGACAAGTGATTCAATAAGTCAGTCAAATCATTCAGTAAGTCAGTCAAGTCATTCAGTAAGTTTTTACCTGGAGTTTAGCTGGAGAGAGTTCTGGGGGGTCAACGCCCCAACGGCCCGGTGTGTGACCAGGCCTCCTGGTGGATCAGAGCCTGATCAACCAGGCTGTTGCTGCTGGCTGCATGCAAACCAACGTACGAGCCACAGCCCGGCTAGTCAGGAACCGACTTTAGGTGCTTGTCCAGTGCCAGCTTGAAGACTGCCAGGGGTCTGTTGGTAATCCCCCTTATGTATGCTCGGAGGCAGTTGAACAGTCTCGGGCCCCTGACACTTATTGTATGGTCTCTTAACGTGCTAGTAACACCCCTGCTTTTCATTGGGGGGATGTTGCATCGTCTGCCAAGTCTTTTGCTTTCGTAGTGAGTGATTTTCGTGTGCAAGTTCGGTACTAGTCCCTCTAGGATTTTCCAGGTGTATATAATCATGTATCTCTCCTGCCTGCATTCCAGGGAATACAGTTTTAGGAACCTCAAGCGCTCCCAGTAATTGAGGTGTTTTATCTCCGTTATGCGCACTGTGAAGGTTCTCTGTACATTTTCTAGGTCAGCAATTTCACCTGCCTTGAAAGATGCTGTTAGTGTGCAGCAATATTCCAGCCTAGATAGAACAAGTGACCTGAAGAGTGTCATCATGGGCTTGGCCTCCCTAGTTTTCAAGGTTCTCATTATCCATCCTGTCATTTTTCTAGCAGATGCGATTGATACAATGTTATGGTCCTTGAAGGTGAGATCCTCCGACATGATCACTCCCAGGTCTTTGACGTTGGTGTTTCGCTCTATTTTGTGGCCAGAATTTGTTTTGTACTCTGATGAAGATTTAATTTCCTCGTGTTTACCATATCTGAGAAATTGAAATTTCTCATCGTTGAACTTCATATTGTTTTCTGCAGCCCACTGAAAGATTTGGTTGATGTCCGCCTGGAGCCTTGCAGTGTCTGCAATGGAAGACACTGTCATGCAGATTCGGGACAAGTTGGGAGCGAGTACTGTGCCTTGTGGAACAGAGCTTTTCACCGTAGCACCCTCGGACTTTACTCTGTTGACGACTACTCTCTGGGTTCTGTTAGTGAGGAAATTATAGATCCATCGACCGACTTTTCCTGTTATTCCTTTAGCACGCATTTTGTGCGCTATTACGTCATGGTTACATTTGTCGAAGGCTTTTGCAAAGTCTGAATATATTACATCTGCATTCTTTTTGTCTTCTAGTGCATTTAGGACCTTGTCATAGTGATCCAATAGTTGAGACAGACAGGAGCGACCTGTTCTAAACCCATGTTGCCCTGGGTTGTGTAACTGATGGGTTTCTAGATGAGTGGTGATCTTGCTTCTTAGGACCCTTTCAAAGATTTTTATGATATGGGATGTTAGTGCTATCGGTCTGTAGTTCTTTGCTGTTGCTTTACTGCCCCCTTTGTGGAGTGGGGCTATGTTGTTTTTAGTAACTGTGGGACGACCCCCGTGTCCATGCTCCCTCTCCATAGGATGGAAAAGGCTCGTGATAGGGGCTTCTTGCAGTTCATGATGAACACGGAGTTCCATGAGTCTGACCCTGGGGCAGAGTGCATGGGCATGTCATTTATCGCCTGTTCGAAGTCATTTGGCGTCAGGATAACATCGGATAGGCTTGTGTTAACCAAATTTAGTGGCTCTCTCATAAAAAATTCATTTTGATCTTCGACTCTCAGTCTGGTTAGCGGCTTGCTAAAAACTGAGTCATATTGGGACTTGAGTAGCTCACTCATTTCCTTGCTGTCATCTCTGTAGGACCCATCTTGTTTAAGTAGGGGCCCAATACTGGACATTGTTCTCGACTTTGATTTGGCATAGGAGAAGAAATACTTTGGATTTCTTTCGATTTCATTTATGGCTTTTAGCTCTTCCCGCGATTCCTGACTCCTATGAGATTCCTTTAGCTTACGTTCGATGCCTGCTATTTCTCTGACCAGTGTCTCCCTACGCATTTCAGATATATTGACCTCTTTCAGCCGTTCTGTTATTCTTTTCCGTCGCCTGTAAAGGGAGCGCCTGTCTCTTTCTATTTTACATCTCCTCCTTTTTCTTAGAGGAATAAGCCTTGTGCATACATCGAGTGCCACCGAGTTAATCTGTTCTAGGCATAAGTTGGGGTCTGTGTTGCTTAGTATATCTTCCCAGCTTATATCGGTTAGGACTTGATTTACTTGGTCCCACTTTATGTTTTTGTTATTGAAGTTGAATTTGGTGAATGGTCCCTCGTGACTAGTCTCATTATGTCTGTCTGGGGCTCCACTCATACTTGTCTGAACCTCAATTATGTTGTGATCTGAGTATATTGTTTTTGATATGGTGACATTTCTTATCAGATCATCATTGTTAGTGAAGATGAGGTCTAGTGTATTCTCCAGTCTAGTAGGCTCTATTATTTGCTGGTTTAAATTGAATTTTGTGCAGAGATTTAAAAGCTCGTGTGAGTGTGAGTTTTCATCAGAGCTGCCTCCTGGTGTTATTGGGTTATTCAGTAAGTCAGTCAAGTCGTTCAGTAAGTCAGTCAAGTCGTTCAGTAAGACAGCAAAGTGCTTCAGTAAGTCGGTCAAGTGCTTCAGTAAGTCGGCCAAGTGATTCAGTAAGTCAAGTGATTCAGTAAGTCAGTCAAGTGATTCAGTAAGTCAGTCAAGTCGTTCAATAAGTCAGTCAAGTCGTTCAATAAGTCAGTCAAGTGATTCAGTAAGTCAGTCAAGTGATTCAGTCAGTAAGTCAGTCACACAAACTTATGTTTACCTCTTTTTGATGTATACAAAGTAGCACTTCATTATGGCCACAGGATGTCTTGTCTAATATAGTTGTCTAATATCTTTGTTTCGTTCGTTAATTCTAAGGCTTAAGTGCTTACACCTTTTCTTGCTACTTTGAAAAACACTGACATGCTTACTGGGTGTCATGATAGCTTGGCAGATACAAGATATAGCAATTAAAAGATCAAAACACAATTCACAAACACAAGCTTGTAGCAGAGAACTTGGACTGGACAAATATGATGGTGGGGGTGGTGTCCGGGGAGGAGGGCTTGGGGACGGCGGGAGGCCTCCCCAGCTGAACCACAACAAGGCGGCCGCTTGAGGAAAAGGGAAGTTTTTTTTTTCCTTCCCACAAACTGAACAGTGTTAAATTCATCATACGACGTGTTACAAAAATTGTGCCGCAATTCTTCAATCATGCTGTACCCAAATTGTGTCAAATAAACTCGTGCTAAATGACGGTCTACTGTATGTCAAAGCTTACTCCTAGGGTTAACAGGTATATCAAAGGTTATTCCTAGGGTTAATATGTATATCAAAGCTTATTCTTAGGGTTAATAGGTATATCAAAGCTTATTCCTAGTGTTAATTATATCAAAGCTTATTCCTAGGGTTAATAGGCATATCAACGCTTATTCCTAGGGTTAATAGGTATATCAAAGCTTATCCCTAGGGATAATAGGTATATCAAAGCTTATTCCTACGGTTAATTATATCAAAGCTTATTCCTAGGGTTAATAGGTATATCAAAGCTTATTCCTAGGGTTAATAGGCATATCAAAGTTTATTCCTAGGGTCAATAGGTATATCAAAGCTTATTCCTAGGGTTAATAATTATATCAAAGCTTATTCCTAGGGATAATAGGTGTATCAAACCTTATTCCTAGGGTTAATAGGTACAGTAGACCGCCATTTAATACGGTAGTTGCGTTCCTGAAAACACCTTGTTAGGTAAATCCGTGTTAGATGAACTGAAGAACTTAGGGGGAAAAATAGGGTTACGTTCCTGAGAGCCACAAAAAAGCCAAACAACTTTTTTTAGGCCTCCACTTCTTACAAAAATAAAAGGGAAAATGTAATTGTAGTTCATTGTTATGATGTATTATGTTGTTTTTACTGCTTACGAGTACAAATGTAACAGAAATAATAGTATTTCTTGCTTTAAAGTTAGACACTCCAGTACAACCATCAACTTCAGTACCAGAACCTCTACCATCCACCTCAGCCCAGTAGAGCCACAACATAACTCTCCACTCACTTCACAATCATCCACAAACACCAGCACCCACAATTTAAGTCATTCAATTAAATGATTCAGTAAGTCAGTCAAGTGATTCAGTCAGTCAAGTGATTCAGTCAGTCAAGTGATTCAGTCAGTCAAGTGATTCAGTCAGTCAAGTCATTCAGTAAGTCTGTCAAGTCATTCAGTAAGTCTGTCAAATCATTCAGTAAGTCTGTCAAATCATTCAGTAAGTCAGTCAAGTGATTCAGTAAGCCAGTCATTCAGTCAGTAAGTCTAAATTCAGTCAGTCAGTCAGTCACTAAGTCAGTCATTCAGTCAGTAAGTCTAAATTCAGTCAGTCAGTCAGTCACTAAGTCAGTCAGTCACACAAAATTGTTTACCTTTATTTATGTATACAAAGTAACACTTCATTATGGCCACAGGATGTCTTGTCTAATATAGTTGTCTAATACCCTTGTTTCTTTCGTTAATTCTAAGACTTAAATGCTTACACCTTTTCTTGCTACTTTGAGAAACACTGACATGCTTACTGGGTGTCATGATAGCTTGGCAGATACAAGATATAGCAATTAAAAGATCAAAACACAATTCACAATCACAAGCTTGTAGCAGAGAATTTGGACTGGACAGTATGGAGTACGAATGCTTTGACGGTGGGGTGGTGTTGGGGGTAGGGGGGCATGGGGACTGCGGGAGGCCTCCCCAGCTGAACCACAAGAAGACGGCCGCTTTAGGGAAAGGGAAGTTGTTTTTTCCTTCCCACAAATTGTGCCGAATTCTTCAATCATGCTATACCCAAATCATGCCAAATAAACTCGTGCTAAATGACGGTCTACTGTATATCAAAGCTTACTCCTAGGATTAATAGGTATATCAAAGCTTATTCCCAGGGCTAATAGGTATATCAAAGCTTATTCCTAAGGTTAATAGGTATATCAAAGATTATTCCTAGGGTTAATAGGTATATCAAAGATTATTCCTTGTGTAATATTGTTAATGGGTTTGGCGAATATATTTGTTAGTGTGTTTGTTAGTGCGTTTGTTAGTGGATTTGTATTTGACAAGGTCCTGCCAAATATGGGCCAATAGGCCTGCTGCAGTGTTCCTCCCTTCTTGTGTTCATATGCCATTACTCAAATTGGCTTTAATAATTTGCCTATAATTGACGTCAGGCTTAATGGGTGGTAATTTGACCTCCCAAAAAGCCTGACGTCAAATAAGCCATCTTCTACATCACATACACTACAACTATGGTAGTAGGTCAATATACTCCCCATTACCCTGTGAGTGGGTCATTGTCTTAGTTGGTCATTGTTTACCCTCTTGAGTCATATATCCTCGTTACCTGGAGGTTACCTGGAGGTTATTCCGGGGATCAACGCCCCCGCGGCCCGGTCCATGACCAGGCCTCCCGATGGATGAGGGCCTGATCAACTAGGCTGTTACTGCTGGCCGCACGCAGTCCAACGTACGAGCCACAGCCCGGCTGATCCGGTACTGACTTTAGGTATCTGTCCAGCTCTCTTGAAGGCAGCCAGGGGTTTATTGGCAATTCCCCTAATGCTTGATGGGAGGCTGTTAAACAGTTTTGGGCCCCGGACACTTATGGTGTTTTCCCTTAGTGTACCAATGGTGCCCCTACTTTTTATTGGGGGCATTTTGCATCGCCTGCCCAGTCTTTTACTTTCGTAGGGAGTGATTTCTGTGTGCAGATTTGGGACCATTCCTTCCAAGATTTTCCAAGTGTAGATTATGATATATATCTCCCTGCTGCGTTCCAACGAGTACAAGTCAAGTGCTTCCAAGCATTCCCAGTAGTTAAGGTGCTTGACAGAACTTATACGTGCAGTAAAGGATCTCTGTACACTCTCTAGATCTGCGATTTCACCTGCTTTGAATGGAGATGTTAATGTACAGCAGTATTCCAGCCTAGAGAGAAGTGATTTGAAAAGGATCATCATGGGCTTGGCATCTCTCGTTTAGAAAGTTCTCATTATCCATCCTATCATTTTCTTTGCACGTGCGATCGTGGCACTGTTGTGATCCTTGAAAGTGAGATCCTCAGACATTACTACTCCCAGGTCCCTTACATTAGTTTTCCGCTCTATTGTATGGCCGGAGTCAGTAGTATACTCTGTTCTAGTTATTATCTCCTCCAGTTTTCCATAACGGAGTAGTTGGAATTTGTCCTCATTGAACATCATATTGTTTACCGTTGCCCATTGGAAAACTTTGTTTATATCTTCTTGGAGATTAACCGCGTCCTCAGCAGATGACAGCCTCATGCAGATCCTAGTATCATCCGCAAAGGATGATACGGTGCTGTGGCGTATATCTCTGTTTATGTTTGATATGAGGATAAGGAATAAGATGGGGGCGAGTACTGTGCCTTGTGGAACAGAGCTCTTCACTATGGCAGCCTCCGATTTAACTCTGTTGACCACTACTCTTTGTGTTCCATTTGTTAGGAAGTTGAAGATCCATCTCCCCACTTTCCCAGTTATTCCTTTAGCACGTATTTTATGGGCTATTACGCCATGATCGCATTTGTCAAATGCTTTTGCAAAGTCTGTGTATATTACATCTGCATTCTGATTTTCTTCCAGTGCATCCAAGGCCATGTCATAGAGATCCAGTAGTTGTGAGAGGCAGGAGCGACCTGCCCTGAACCCATGTTGCCCTGGATTGTGCAGATTTTGGGAATCCACGTGATTTGTAATCCTGCTTCTTAGCACTCTTTCAAAGATTTTTATGATGTGGGACGTCAGAGCTATTGGTCTATAGTTCTTAGCTAATGCTTTGCTCCCACCTTTATAGAGTGGGGCTATATCCGTTGTTTTAAGTGACTGTGGAATTTCACCCTTGTCCAAGCTCCTCCTCCATAGTGTACTTAGGGCACGCGAGAGGGGTTTCTTGCAGTTCTTAATGAAAACAGAGTTCCACGAGTCTGGGCCCGGGGCTGAGTGCATAGGCATGTTGTCAATGGCTTTCTCGAAATCTATCGGAGTTAGGGTAATGTCGGAAATCTGGCATACATTTATGGAGTTTTGAGGCTCATTCATGAAGAAATCATTTGGGTCGTCGATCCTCAGACCGATTAGTGGTTCACTAAACACAGAGTCGTACTTGGATTTCAATATTTCACTCATTTCCTTGTTGTCATCTGTGTAAGTCCCATCCTGTCTGAGTAAGGGCCCGATACTAGATGTGGTATTTGCCTTGTTTTTGGCATATGAAAAGAAATATTTTGAATTTCTTTCAATTTCACTAATAGCTTTAAGCTCCTCCTGCCTCTCCTGGTTCCTGTAAGAGTCATTTAGCTTAAGTTCGATAGTTTCCACTTCCCTGTTCAGTGCCTCCTTTCGTGTATCAGATGTTCTAGCACTCCTGAGGAGCTCAGTGACTCTTCGTCGTCTTCTGTAGAGGGAGCATCTTTTTCTCTCCAGTTTACTCCTGCTCTTCTTCTTTCTTAGGGGAATATGCCTAGAACATGCTTCGGCTACCAGGAAGTTGATCCTTTCAAGGCACTGGTTTGGATCCATGTCATTTAAGACATCTTCCCAACATGTTTCGTTTAGGACATGGTTTACCTGGTCCCAGTTGATGTTCTTGCTGTTGAAGTTGTATTTTGTGAAGACACCTTCACAGGTACATGCATTCTGCTGATCAGGACCCCTATGCATGTACGTCTGGACTTCGATTAGGTTGTGATCGGAATTAGTTGTTTTTGATATTCTTATGTCTCTTATCAGGTCCTCATTATTTGTGAAGATAAGGTCAAGTGTGTTTTCTAGTCTTGTTGGCTCCACTATCTGCTGGCTTAAGGTGTGTTTTTCGCAGAGACTTAGTAGCTCATGTGTGTGTGACCTTTCATCTGTGCTACCTCCGGGGATTGTTTCAGCTATAACATTATTTGCTACATTCTTCCATTTTGTATGCCTTAGGTTGAAGTCACCAAGCAGTAAGATGTTTGGGGATGGAGCTGGAAGGTTTTCCAAACAGTAATCAATTTTCAGTAGCTGTTCCTTGAACTGTTGTGAGGTTGCATCTGGTGGCTTGTATACAACCACAATGACTAGGTTTTGGTTCTCGATCTTTATTGATAGAACTTCAACTACCTCATTTGTGGTGTTCAGCAACTCCGTGCAGATAAGGGACTCTTTGACATACAGGCCAACCCCCCCTTGTTGCCTGTTTTTTCTGTCGCATCTAAAAAGGTTGTAACCACTTATCCATATTTCACTGTCAAAGTGATCTTTTGTGTGAGTCTCTGTGAAGGCTGCAAACATTGCATTAGACTCCTCTAGAAGTCCACTGATAAAAGGTATTTTGTTGTTGGTGGATGGCTTAAGGCCCTGTATATTAGCAAATATGAACGAGGTTGTATTCTGTGTTTGTTGGGGGGATTTTGTTATTGGCATCAGTAGTTGTAATTCTGGAGGGCCATGGGTGGCCACTGGCTGCACCTCCAGTCCAACAAGGCTCCAACCTGGAGTTGGGTTGTCGTAGCTACTATTGTTTGTCTTGTGGGGTCTGTGCCTCCTGGTCCCTTTTAGATGGTATGCAGGGCACTCGATGTTGTAACACTGCTTCTGGAGGACCGAGGAGTGGCACATTTTTGGGTGAAAGAAAGTACAGGAAGAAGAACGACACACTCCTTTAGACAGGAGGTCGCTACATTTTTTGGGATGGTCAAAGTTGCATGTCCCATTTTTTTCCCCTGTTATTCCATGCTTACAGATGCCCCAAGCATAATATTTGCACAAATTCACCTTTGGTTGAGAATTGTTGGGAGGTGTGTTGTCAATTTCTGCAGGTTCTGGGACTGCACTATAATCCTCAGTATCCAAGCCAGGGCCACCCCGTCCTGGATTCCATCTACTTTCCCCAGTAGAGGAAGAAGGAGGAGACTCCTCTCCAACATCTGTACTGTGGGCCACGGTCTTGTGCAATGATGGTTGTATATTTACGGTTTTAGATGGTTGTATATTTACTGTTTTTGTGGTGGTTTTGGTAGTGTCCCTAGGAGAGTCTGGGCTGGCAGTAAGGCTGGGGGCTGGGTCTGGGTCAGCACTGGGGCTGGGGGCTGGGGCTGGGTCTGGGTTGGCAGCTGGGCCTGGGCCTGGGCCAGCACCAGCACTGTGGGTATTAGTGCTATGGCTGGGGGAGCCTGGGCCAGCACCAGCACTGTGGGCATTAGTGCTATGACTGGGGGAGCCTGGACCAGCACCAGCACTGTGGGTATTAGTGCTATGACTGGGGGATGGGTCTGGCTTAGCACCATGTGGGTGACTAGATAGTTTCGAGTCATCTGTTGTGGTATGGACATTCTGCATTTTTTGATACACTATCTCTTTCTCCCATGTTTTATATATTTTTGGTAGACTATCCAAGAGGTCATCCTTGTTTTCTTGATTATTTTTATCATTTATTACTCTCCTTAGTACCTTTCTGATACCTGCCCAAAGTTCTACATCTTTATTGCACAACCAGAAGCACCTTGCTAGTTCGAGGTCATTTTTTGAGGCTGTATTTAGTCTAGTACAAGAAATATGGTGTTTGGAAGAGCATAGGTTGCATGTGATTCTGGATTTTCTTCCAAGGATTTTTTTACATGTCCCACAGATATGCTGTGCTGACATCCTGTCTGTATCCTACTACACTGTATGCCACGGAAGAAAACTGATTTCCACTTTACCTTTCTCTTGCTGGTGCCAGTAATATGCAAGATGTATTTATACTAACCAAGTTTGCAGTATGTGGGTGGTGGTGTAGGGTGGGTGTAGGGTGGGTGGTGGGTGTAGGGTGGGTGGTGGTGCAGGGTGGGTGGTTGTGCAGGGTGGGTGGTGGGTGTAGGGTGGGTGGTGGGTGTAGGGTGGGTGGTGGGTGTAGGGTGGGTGTAAGCCGGCCAGGACTTGCCCACACTGCCACACTTCACTATTATTTTTTTATTATTATTATTATTATTATTATTATTATTATTATTATTATTTAAATTCCTTTTATGTAGTGCTGTACACTGTTAATCTCAAGGATATACACTGTATTCTTTCAAATTACACTTTTCACTGCGCTATACTGGGATCATTGTTTTATTGTTTACACAGCAGCTAGGCCTACGCTAACTTCCCCCTACACTTCTAAGGAAAAGATTATTTCCTGTTTAGTAGAGGTAACGGTTGTATGTTCAATTTATGTATGCTGTGATTCCCTGCACCTCAATGCTACCACCACTCGTTTCATATCTTATGACTATAGTAGTTACTTATCCGTTATTAACACTTCACTGGACCTCTGGCAATAGTTCACTAGTGCCAGTCGCTTGTAAGATATTCCCCTATCTACACTATATATTGTACGCTATACTTGGGGATAATTAAGATTACTCTTATCTACAATTTAGTTCACTATGTCACTGCACATATATATCCTTGTCACTCATATTACTTATAGATAGATCGATATTTGTTTATTTCCACTTGTGTCGACATCCGGCAATAATTCACTAGTGCTGTCTAAGGGATGTGTTAAGGGATGTAGGAGTTGTAGATGTGGTGGGGAGGGGGGAGTATGGGGTGGAGCACACGTTCATTCGTGGGAATTATGAGGCGAGGTTAGATAGGATATATGTGATGCAGGGGATTGGTGTGGAGAGAGTGAGGGCTTTCGATGTCGGTTTTTCGGATCACAGGGCGGTGAGAGCTGATCTGCGGGTGGATGGTATAGTACGTATATATGCTGGGTATTGGAAATTGAATGTGAGGCTACTGCAGGAGGGGGATGTTGGCTCTTCCTTTGAGGAATGGTGGACACATTTCTGGGATGGCAGGGATGGTGAGATGGATTTGCTTGACTGGTGGGAGGTGAGGGCTAAGATAGGAATCGCGGAGTTTTTCAGGGCACGTGGTAGGGAACATGCACGGTGGCGGTATGGTTTGCAAAACTACTGGAGGGACAACTGAATGCGTTTTACGACGGGGGGGGGGGGGTAGGGAAGGTATGAGAGGGGATGTGGATGGTTTAAGGTGTAGGATTGCAGAGTTACATAATGACAGGTTTAGTAAGTAAGTAAGTAAGTAAATTTATTCAGGTATACACAATACAGTTACATAGAATTATCATACATAGCAGCATATGTGTAGAGAACCTAGGATAACCCAAAAAAGTCAGACAGAGTGACTTATTTCCATTGGGGTCCTTTTACCTTATTATTATAATATAAAGGTTATAATATTTTCTTATTATTCTATAATTATTCTATATTATTCTATAATTAGAGTTAGAGCGGGGTTAGAGGAGGTGTTAAAGGGTGATAAACCATCAGGTTACGTTCTGCGAAAATTTAGGGAAAGGCAAATGGTGACTACCATAGCGCATCTAGTGGTCGCTGCGGGGGGGGGAGGTTATGTGGAGGGTCAAGGCCTTTCCGATACTGACAGCATTAGTGTTTATGCAGATTATTGGTTTAGGGAGAAATGGAGGAGGAACAGAGGAGATGCCAGTGAGGAGGTATTTGGGGATATGCTGAGTAATATTGTATTAGGATAACAGGAGCAGGAAATGCTGGAGGGTAGTATTAGTGTGGAGGAGGCGGTTTACGGGATGAGTCAGGGTAAGACGCCGGGCATAGATGGAATACCGAATGATTTTTATAGAGTTTATTGGGAGTGTATTAGGTATGGTTTAGTGGAAGTCTTGAATTATATGTGGAGCAGTGGGAGGATGGGGAAAACACAGAAAACCGGGATCGTTGTGTTAGTGCCGAAAAAGAAGGAAGGGAAAGTACTGAGTGATTATAGATCGATATCCTTAATGTGCGCCGGTTATAAAATTTATGCTAAAATTCTGGGCAATAGACTGAAGAAGGTTCTGGGATCAGTGATACATGGGGGCCAGTATGGCATCCCGGGAAGAAGTATGAGGGATGGGCATAGTCACATAAGGGAATTTATTGAGAGCTGTACCGGAGGGGGAATACTCGGTTTAGATTGGGCTAATGCGTATGATTGCGTGAACAGGGATTTCTTAAGAGTTTGTTTGGAGAAGTTGGGTATGGGGGGGAGGGTGGCGAGATGGGTGCAAACCTTGTATGAGGGAGCGGTTGTTCGGGTACAGGTTAATGGTAAGTTGGGGGACCCTACTCAAGAAATCGTAATGACACGATTGCAAACAAACCATACCCCCGGCCGGGATTGAACCCGCGGTCATAGTCTCAAAACTCCAGCCAGTCGCGTTAGCCACTAGACCAGCTAGCCACAATAAGATTCATCCAACTAGGTATATTTCTACACCTAGTTGGATGAATCTTATTGTGGCTAGCTGGTCTAGTGGCTAACGCGGCGGGCTGGAGTTTTGAGACTCTATGACCGCGGGTTCAATCCCGGCCGGGGGTATGGTTTGGGGGACCCAGTACTGATGGAGAGAGGTTTGAGGCAGGGTTGTCCGCTGTCTCAGTTATTATTTGCCTGCGTGCAGAATCCGTTTTATAGGCTTGTGGATGAGGTGATGAATGGACAGGGGACGATGGGGGGAGGGGGGTATTGTTGGGTACGTGGATGATACTACAGTTCTTGTAATGCATGAGGAAGATCTAAGGAAGGTTGGTCGAGTCATTCAGATATTTGGGGATGCTACGGGTATGAGAGTTAATTTAATGAAGTCTCCAGGTAATTGGAGGTGGGGGATTGGATTGGTGGGAGCTTGGGGGAGGGGTTGGGATGGTCAGTAGTGGACAGAATTAGGGTTTGTGGAGTATGGTACATGGCGGAGGTGCAAGAATGCAGGAAGATAAATTCGGAATTAGTTACAGGCAAGGTTTTGGGTAGGCTTGGAGGCTTAAGGGCTAGGGACGTAACATTACAACAGAGAGTTTTGGTGGTTAACTCTCTGGTTTACAGTAAGGTGTGGGGGGTGGCGGGGGTGTTCCCTTTAAGAGTACAGGATATTGCAGAAATCCAGAGGAGGGTTCTAAGGTATGTGTGGGGGTTTGGGAGGGCATGGTTGCGCAAGGATGTGGTCATGATGGATGTGAGACATGGGGGTCTTGGCTTGATGGCATTGAGTCATAGAGTAATGGCTTTATATATTAAACAAAGGTATATTCGAACTGAGGGGGACCGGGGAGTCAGGGTGGGTGGGGTCATGGAGGATGCACGAAGATGGTGGTGTGGAAGGGATTTGAGGTATTGTGAAGACATGTTGAGGGTTTTATTGAATGTAAGACAGGTGTCCAAATTAAAGGTCAAAAGGATGGTGGGTGCTGTGGTGGGTAAGGGTGTCTTACAGGGGCTTGCTTTATATCCGACATATGACTGGAAGAGCATTTGGATGGAGTTTGGCTTGCTTAGAATACCGGCGGGGGTACGGGAGTTAGTATATCGTTTTCTAATGGGAATTTTGGCCTCTAAGGATACGTTATGTAAAATGGGTCTTGTAAGAGAGGCCTCATGCTTGCACTGTGGGGACACCGAAACAGCTTTTCATGCTGTATTTTTTTTGTCCTTCTTTGGAGGGGGTGAGATTATGGATGGTGCGCGTTATCAGTCTTTTAGGGGAGGGGGGAAATGGCCGTTCCTAAGGGCTTTATTGTTGGCTGTAACTGGGGTGTCAGGTGATGTGGGTAGGGCTTTAATGTATGTCATGACGGATTATTTACATGTATCTTGGGGGATGAGGAAGGTTCGGGGAGAGTTGAGAATAAAAGCGTTAGCAGCGAGGTTTTATAGAACGATGTGTAGGAATAAGCAAGTCTATGGGGGGCGGTGGGTTATTAGCTTCTCGGAGGGTTACGGGAATCTCACTGTGGGTGGCCTCCTTCTCGTGAACCCAGGGGGCGGGCAAAGGGTTGGTCTACCGGGGGATGTATGAGAGTATGTCGGTTTAGGCTACTTTGTTGTGTGAATGGTGGGAGGGCTATGAATGGTGAGGGGGAAGGAGATGTATGATAAACTAGACAACCTATGGTTATGTTCCCTGAGTACAGGATAATCTTTAAACCATGATAACTAAATTTTGGGATCTCGGGTTTAGCGCAGTATGGTTTTAATTGCACCTAAGTTAACTTGATCGCTGTACAACTTTTGTTTGTGAGGTGCTGTGACAATGCACAGTTGTTTCGTGGTAGTAAATTAGTGCTTAGTGGGTATAAAAGTTGGTAATTGGTTAACACCAGGATTTCAATATCAACTACAGTTTGAGCTGCATTTATCCCAGGTACATTCATTGCTGTGAAAAAAAAAACTAAATTGATAATATGTTTAACTACATGAGTGGCTATGAGGTTAACTTGTTTAATTTTAATATTGGTAATGTGTTTAACCACATGAGTGGCTATGAAGTTAACTTGTTTAATTTTAATATTGGTAATGTGTTTAACCACATGAGTGGCTATGATGTTAACTTGTTTAAATTTAATATTGATAATGTGTTTAACCACATGAGTGGCTATGATGTTAACTTGTTTAAATTTAATATTGGTAATGTGTTTAACCACATGAGTGGCTATGATGTTAACTTGTTTAAATTTAATATTGATAATATGTTTAATCACATGAGTGGCTAGGATGTTAACTTGTTAATGTTTAACATTGATAATGTGTTAAACCACGTGAGATTGGCAATGGTAACTTTTTTAATGTTACATATTGTTATGGTGTTGCACCACGTGAGTGGCCAGTGTTTCAACTTGTAGAGGAGCGGGTGGGGGTTGTGGAGGTGTTGGAAGTTAGTTAGGTTAGGTTAGGTAAGGTTCGTCAGGAAACAGGACAAATGTTTCCTGACGCGGGTCTTAGTCAGATGATGACCCGCCTTTGGAGCTTTTGGTCATCTGACCGAGGCCTTCCGCTGGCTTACCGGTCCACCCCTTTAAAAATTATGGTCATTTATAACCATTGTTATATTTTTTTGGGAAGTCAGTGTTAGTATTAGTGTATTATGAAGATCTTTGTGATTATGTAACACTGTTTCTAGGTAGATCGTAGGTTGTGTTAGACTATCTTAAGGTAACATTGTATGTATGTTCACTCAGTGGACCGTTGCAGTACTAGTGTTGAATGTTCTGTCATAACTGTACCATTTCATGGTATCTTTATATTGAATCTTGTAATACAGTTTTAAATAAAATATAAAAAAAAAAAATCATGCTATACCCAAATCGTGCCAAATAAACTCGTTACTAAATGACGGTCTACTGTATATCAAAGCTTACTCCTAGGATTAATAGGTATATCAAAGATTAATCCCAGGGCTAATAGGTATATCAAAGCTTATTCCTAGGATTAATAGGTATATCAAAGATTATTCCCAGGGCTAATAGGTATATCAAAGCTTATTCCTAGGGTTAATAGGTATATCAAAGATTAATCCCAGGGCTAATAGGTATATCAAAGCTTATTCCTAGGATTAATAGGTATATCAAAGATTATTCCCAGGGCTAATAGGTATATCAAAGCTTATTCCTGGGGTTAATAGGTATATCAAAGATTATTCCCAGGGCTAATAGGTATATCAAAGCTTATTCCTAAGGTTAATAGGTATATCAAAGATTATTCCTAGGGTTAATAGGTATCAAAGCTTATTCCTTGTATAATATTGTTAATGGGTTTGGCGAATATATTTGTTAGTGCGTTTGTTAGTGGATTTGTATTTGACAAGGTCCTGCCAAATATGGGCCAATAGGCCTGCTGCAGTGTTCCTCCCTTCTTGTGTTCATATGCCATTACTCAAATTGACTTTAATAATTTGCCTATAATTGACGTCAGGCTTAATGAGTGGTAATTTGACCTCCCAAAAAGCCTGACGTCAAATAAGCCATCTTCTACATCACATACACTACAACTATGGTAGTAGGTCAATATACTCCCCATGACCCTGTGAGTGGGTCATTGTCTTAGTTGGTCATTGTTTACCCTGTTGAGTCATATATCCTCGTGGCTCATTATTTGTTCCATGGGTCATTATCCTCGTGGCTCATTATTTGTTCCATGGGTCATTATCCTCGTGGCTCATTATTTGTTCCATGGGTCATTATCCTCGTGGCTCATTATTTGTTCCATGGGTCATTATCCTCGTGACTCATTATTTGTTCCATGGGTCATTATCCTCGTGGGTCATTTTATGAACCCGTTGGTTATTATATGCCCCAAAGGGTCATATAACCCCATTATATATCCCGTGGGTCAATATTTTTCTCAGTAATGCTGGAGGTAGTTGTGGCTGTTTATAAGCAAGTAGTGATGCTATTATTAGTGGTAGTTTCAGTTACGTAATTGGTGGTAGTTATGCTAGTAAAAATACCAGCATAACAATCCCTAGTAAAAACATCTTGAACAGACTTCAGTTAAGAGGAAGTCTAATAAGTCTGAACAAAAAACTGATAAATCACAAGATTAAACCAGTACAGGTTCATATCAAAGGTCATTGTCTTGAGTCATTATATGCCCTAAGTGGGTCATTGTATGCTCTATTTATGTCTCCCTAGGGTCATTAAATGCCCATTGGGTTATATCTTCCCCTTGGTTATTATATGCACCCATTAGGTCATCACAGTCTGGTGGATGTTCAAGACTGAATTATGCATGAAATACGAGGCTGAAGTCCAGGCCAAGTATCATCGATGACCCAGAGACTTCCTGGTATAATATGGCAATTTTTTACTCTGCCTTCCTACTTCCCTCCCTCCCTCCCTCCCTCTGTTTTTGTTCCCTCCCTTCCTCCCTCCTGTCACCCCTCTTTCTTTCGTTCCATAAATATTTTCGTCTCTGCTACCTTCCTCTTTCTCCTCCTCCTCCTCCTCTCATCAACAATTTTTCCTCCATACCTACCACATTTTTCTCCCTGAAACCAGTTCTTTCTTTCCTCCGTTGCCCCCTCCTTATCTCTTTCCTTTCCTCGTATGATCTACCTCCCATCCTTCCTTCCGTTAAATCTTCCCTTCCTCCCATCTTACCTTCCTTAACTGTCCATCTTAATAGTGATTATCCGACAGATATTGCTAGTGTACTCGTGGGACTCTGTTTTTCTTCGCGTCAGAATGCTTTATAACCTTTGTCATATAACTTATTGATTGTAAACACTAACAGATCTAAGCAGTAGTCTACCGGCAGGGCTGCATCTTCTGTTTCCACCTCCTTAGGTAAACACTACGACGCCTGTGTTGAGTCGGGTACAACAAAGTTCTTCACCCCACAATGGATTGTTTGAAATCCTAATGACCCAAAACTTAACTTACGACACTGAATTTGATTCCTCGATCATCACTGATGTAATATCACTTGACTCACATAATGACTAATAACATTTTCATTAGTATAGCTGGTGTAGAAATTAAATAACGATTGTTATTGATTCCATCACACACTGAATTACTCCTGCTTGATGCAGTTGGTATATTAGCTATTATGAACAGAGGTACACGAAGATAGGCTTATCATACCTGGCCATAAATCGTCTCCAGACGAGGAACAATCCCTCAAACAAATAACGGCAAAGACAAACACAGAGTGCAATTTTTGAGTATACATATATCCCCTCTACAAATGTTGACAGTAAAGAACAGTGGCTGGAACAATACACAAATAAACCGCATATTCACTTATGACGATGTTTCGGACCGAAACGTTATTGGTTCAGGTAGGACCGAAACGTAGTCTTAGGTTACTTTCATCTATATGCTGGCTATTTGTGTAATATTTACAGTATGTACAATGTGAAATAAAGCAACAAGATTGTAATGAGCGGGAGAGCAGAGTGACTGACCTTTACAGTGAGTCTGTCCTCAGTCAGGTGTGGAAACAATAAATTCGGGCGGAGGCAAGCTGTCACCCATCTGGCTAACGCGACGGTCTGGAGTTTTGAGACTATGACCGCGGGTTCAAATCCCGCCCGTGGTACGGTTTTTTTTTAACGTATGAACCTGACAACGAATCAGAATAACCAGGGGCTTCCCTGCAGCTACTCCGACACAGCTGCCTAGTATAAAGTTAGTTTAATATGTTTATTATGCACCCCATACCCATCCTGTGGGCGGTAGTCAAAAGATTACAGAGGTACATAATGGGTCCAGGGACTGGGCCTCAAAGTTTTGATAGCTGAGCAAGTTACGGAGGTAATGAATTCACAATTTACAAAGGTAATGAACTCACAATTTACAAAGGTAATGAACTCCAGGTAGGTCTAGTCACAATCATGACAAGTTACAAAGGTATTTACAGATTACAGAGGTACACAATGGGTCCAGGGACCGGGTTCCAAAGTTTTGATGGCTGAACTAGGTACAAGGTAATGAACTCACAAGTTACAAAGGTAATGAATACTGTATAAAGGGTGTGCAAAACAATATATCCCCTCACACCACATTAGCTAAGATATTCTGCAGCAGTGGAAGTGCCAATGGAAGGGCTTGGAGGGGCTTCAACCTCTTATTATTTGCCTCATCCTCCAAAACCCACCTGTGATAACAATCATCAGTTATTCAAGTTATTCTTATTTGCAAATTCCCTACCATACCTGTACGAAACAGGTAAGTCAACGAATTATAACAGGCAATTTTCAAACCATTTTTGTAGCGTACTAAAGAGTGAGTTCATTACTATTGAATCCAGAAAATGCTGAATTTTCAAGGAAATCAAGTATTCTGGAAATACCATTTAACTGTGATGTCAAAGAAAATAAGTGAATAACTTCATCAAGTGTGACGTCTTCTTGTGAAAATAGCAAGAAGGTTTTACTGTCGCTTCTCTACCAGAAGCTGCCACTATGCTCGAAGGAAAAGGTGATGCCGTCATAGATCTGTATTAGCTGGTGTGCATCAGTGTGACTCTACCAGTTAATTCTGCAGCATATGAACGTAGGTTTTCCCAGTAATTCCAGGAACAGCTTTTGAAAATTGACCACTGGAAAAATCTTCCTACTCATGCCCCCAAAAATCTTGCTTCTGGGAGATTTCAACTTGAGACACCTACAATAGAGGAGTGTAGCAAATAATTTAGCAGAGATCACCCCAGGAGGCAGCTGAGATAAAAATACACACACACACACACACACACACACACACACACACACACACACTATGACAAAGGTCAGGAAGCAGAGAGGGAGAGGACCTAGTAGCGATCAGTGAAGAGGCGGGGCCAGGAGCTGAGTCTCAACCCCTGCAACCACAATTAGGTGAGTACATTTAGGTGAGTACACACACACGAGCTATTAAATCTCTGCACCAAATTCACCTTCAACTAGCAAATATTCGAGCCTACATGATTAGAAAATACGCTGGACCTCATCTTCACTAACAACGACGATCTGATACGTAATATACCGGTATCAAAGACAATACACTCTGGTGGCTAAGCACTGACTTTCTTGGGTTATCCTGGGTGGCTAACCCTCCGGGGTTAAAAATCCGAACGAAATCTTATCTTATCTTAACAGAGGTACAGACACGTATGCACAAGACTCCTGACCAGCAAAATGTGATCAGTTATGAGGGTGTCTTCACAAAATTCAACTTCAGTAACAAAAACATACATTGGGAACAGGTCAACCATGTCCTAAATGAAACAACCTAGGGAAATATCCTAAACAACATAGATCCGAACCTTTGCCTAGAAAAAAAACTGTGGCACTTGAGGTCTGCACAAGACACATTCCATTAAGAAAAAGAAAAAGATGTAAACTAGAAAGAGGCGCTCCCTGTGCTGGCGAAGGCGAGGAATCACAGAGCTGCTGAGAGGGACCAATATATCTGAAATACGACGGGAGGCACTGGTCGATGAAATAGCAAATATCGAACTTAATTAAGTTGAAGGAATCTTACAGGAGACAGGAATCACAGGAAGAACTAAAATCCATAAAGGAAGTTGAAAAAAAAAATACTTATGTCAAATCTAAGGGAAAAACAATATCCTGTTTTGAGCCCTTGCTCAGGCGAGGTGGGACATAGTGTTCAGCGAGCCGTTACCATGACTAAGGGTCGACAATCCAAATGAATTCTTTATGAACGAGACCCAAAATTTTGGTCATCTCAAAAATCTCTGATATTATCCTAACACCACAAGACTTTGAAAAGGCAATAAATGACATGCTCATGTACTCTGTCCCAGGCCCAGACTCTCGGAAATCCGTGTTCATCAAGAACTGCAAGAAGCCCCTGTCACGTGCCTTCAGCCTTCCATGGAGAGGGAGCATGAATACACTAAAAACAACAGACGTAGCTCCACTCTACAAAGATGGCAGCAAAGCAATTACAAAGAACTACAGACCGATAGCACTAACATCCCATATCATAAAAATCTTTGTAATGGTTCTACGAAGCAAGATGGCTAACCACCTAGATACCCATCAGTTACACAACTCCATGTCAGCAATTTCGCCTGCCTTGAAGGGGGCAGTTAGTGTACAACAGTATTCCAACCTAGATAGAACAAGCGATTTGATACTGATACACACGGTGAGTCGAGTTAAAAGTTTGCTGCTCTCTATTCAGGAACCATCGTATAATATTAATTTAGATCTTAAAGTTGGAGTTCAATTTTAATTAAGTGATAATGTCATTATTGTTTCCAAGTTTCTCTCGTACCTCACATGAATAAATAAGGTTTCAATATGTGTTTAGATAGAAATCCGGAATATTGTTCGCATTAGTAGCCAACGTCTCGATTATATTGGTGAGTCTGGGAGCTTATTAAGGGTATCTAATTACCCAACTATTGTTCCCTCTTTGTTATTGCTTATTAATTTAATGCGATAATACAGAAAGTTGATTGCGCACTCAACCCACACCCTGAGGTCGGTGGTTCGATCCACTGTTCGGGTAGAAACATGTGAGAGTATTTCCTGTAGACACCTGCTGTCCCTGTTCACCTGGGAGTAAGTAGGTACCTGGGTGTTAGCCGACTGGTGTGAGTTGTATCCTGAAGATAAAACTAACCTAAGTTGCCTAAACTGTTCTGTATAACCAGGAGATTTCTGTATAGTATGTCACTAAAGTCAGCTAGATCTGTATAAGTTGTATCATGTAAATGTAGAAAATAAAGATGATTATTATTATAATTACCACTAATAATGATTATAATAAAGAGGAATACCGAATATAATTTTTTTCTTTCTCGTTTCCTTGAATTTTCACAAATTCAGACCCATATGCTTCTTGGTTTTGAGAGTATCACGTGATGTTCTTCATTAACAATGTCAGTCCATTACTGCTCTTTATGAGTGCCAGCATAATTAAGTACATTGTATCCAGACAAACTCTCTTTCAGACGATTGTTTAGAATAAAGAAAAAAGACAGGATGCCGTGACTGTAACAACACAGAGAGAACCCGCACATAGAGACAAGCTTGCGACGACGCTTTGGTCCGACTTGTACCGTTTACAAAGTCACAATGTGACTTTGCTAATGGTCCAAGTCAGACTGAAACGTCGTCGTGAGCTTCTCTCTCATATGTGCGGGTTATTAGTGATTATTTAATAATACTATAATAATAAAAATAATAATAATAATATCTTTATTTAGTACAAGTACATGTACAAGGTATACAGACCATACCTGACATCAGTGACATACTACTATACAGAAAGCCGCTTATGCTGAGCATTTCCCGCCAATTAGGTCAATTTTGCCTAGAAATGCGACCCACACCAGTCGACTAACACCCATGTACCCATTTTACTGATGGAGAACATAGACAACCGGTATAAGGAAACACGCCCAATGTTTTTACCTTGGCCGGGAATCAAACCCGGACACTCACCGTGTGAAGCGAGAGCTTTTGCCACTAGGCCACATTATCTGGACGCTCTGATGATGGCTGCACACAGAATAAGTCTGATTCTTGGAATATACTTAAATTATCGTATATAAACTTTCATTTCGTCCACTTACCTGGAGTCTACCTGGAGGGTATTCCAGGGATCAAATCTCCCGCGGCCCAATCCACGACCAGGCCTCCCGGTGGATAAGGGCCTGATCAACCAGGAAGTTACTGCTGGCTGCATGTAGTCTGACATACGAACCACAGCCCGGCTGATCTGGCACCTACTTTAGGTATCTGTCCAGCTCCCTCTTGAAGACAGCCAGGGGCCTATTGGTAATTCCCCTTATGCATGGTGGGAGGCTGTTGAACAGTCTTGGGCCTCGGACAATTATGGTGTTTTCTCTTAATGTACCAATGGCGTCCCTACTTTTCAGTGGGGCTATTTTGCGCCGCCTGCCCAGTCTTTTACTTTCGTAGGGAGCGTTTTCTGTGTGCAGATTCGGTACCAATCTTTCTACGATTTTCCAAGTGTAGATAATGATATATATCTCTCGCCTGTGTTCCAGTGAGTACAGTGCTTCCAAGCGTTCCCAGGTGTTTGACAGAACTTATAGGTGCAGCGAAGGTTCTCTGTACATTCTTTAGATCTGCAGTTTCACCTGCTTTGAACGGTGTTACTGCAGTAATTATTGTTAATCTTTGATGTTATTGTTTATCCTACAAGATGTGATACTCTGTTTTCATCCTCCCCTTCCCATCCCTCCGCTTCCCTCACTCTTCCACCTCTACCACCTTTCCCACCAAATGGAGAGTAGAATGAAATTAGTTCTGAGGCACCGACACCATCGTATGTCCTCGGATCACGGTACAATACCTATCTCTGTTGGGTGCGTGATCTTTGTAGGATTGTATGGTCCCGTGGGCTAGAGCGTCGTTAGGCGGGCTAAAACAACACGGGTTCGATCCCCCGGGAAGTCACAGTATTGTTATTGATTAAATACCACTCGTTCGTGGTTCCAATACTACATGACATTGTAAATGGTCCAAGTCAGACTGAAACGTAGTCGTTAGGTTCTCTTTCCTAAGTGTGGGTTATTTGTGTGAAATGTCTTAAATGTTTGGTCGTGTCTCTATATCCCGTGGCTGTCTGCAGGCCGGAAGTCACGTAGGAACGGTAAGCAAAGAACGAGGAGGCCAGAAGTGAGGATAATAAAGACGCATAAAGAAGACTGAGATAACTCTAATTTAGTGAGGGAATAACTTAATTCATTTGTATGTTAGGAGAATGTTACTGCACAATACAAATAACCCAGACAGAAGAGAAGACGCTTACGTCGATCTTTTGGTCTGACATCGACCATTTACAAAGTCACGATGTGTCTATGTGAATGGTTATTTGTGCGGGTTATTAGTTCATTGTTCCAGTCACAGCGTTGTGCCTTCTTGTTATTTATGAATAATATCACTAACTGGCTGCCATCTGGCTTCGTAAATGCTGTGAAAAGCGTACCTTGGGAAGACTACTTCAAGGGTCATCTTCTGATACACACAGCTGTCAGAAGACAGACAAGCGGATGCTGCAACGCCTAATGGTCCTCAGTTCTCATAGACCAATGGTCTACCTACCTGGAGTCTACCTTGAGAGTATTGCGGGGGATCAACGGCCCCGCTGCCCGGTCCATGACCAGGCCTCCCGGTAGACGAAATTGCTTGTTGACAAACTACCATTTTTTACTTTGGATTAATCATAAAATTGGAAAAGTAAGACCAATGATCTACAGGAATGAAATGAAAGCAAAAGTATAGAAAAATTAATAGAATAAACATAGTAGTGGAGACATGGAGGATTTGCGTTTAGGTTTTTGCACGACCTTTCCAGCATAGGCCAATAGACCTACCACAGTGATACCTTATTCTTGTGCGCTTAGTCTTATTCTCTCTTGAAGGTGGAGACGTGGAGGAGGATAAACATGAAGAGTAAAGACACGGGAAAGGTGGAGGAAGTGAGAGAAGCCGTTCGTGTGCTGGCGGGATAAGTATCAGTGTCTGGTATTAGCATAATGTCTCCCGCCTCGGTAAGAAACAGCTGCCTAACTTAAATCTCTATCAGAACTGCTTTTGATCTTCTATTAAACTGTGATCTAATTCCGATAGATTCCTAGGCCAGACATTCACCCCGCGACCTTCCTCTCTCTCTGCTTCTCTCCCCACTACCTGGGGAGAGAAGCAGAGAAGCCGGCACAACCATCTATAAGACGGTTGGGCCTGACTATATCCAAAAAAAAAAACTCTGCTGCACTAGCCCATTTTCCAACCCATTCTTGCACCACGAGTGATATGCATGCAGATTTGACAGTTTCCTTGTACAACGCAGCCGTGTTTCACTGCCAGACGCGTCAAGGCTGTATTTATAATGTGATTTTTTTAAATACATTTTATACTCTTATGTCAAGTGCCATAACCTAATTTAATCTAGTAACCCAGAACTTGGCTTGTGTTGGCAATTAACCTTCAAAAGTAAGAAAATTATTTAGAGCACTACGATGGACCGAAACGTCGTCCCTGCTACTACTCCTGTATACGCCTGAGTCGTCCATGCTACGACTCACTGTCTCGCCACCACTACTAAGCTATGCTGTGCCGAGTCCCCGGCAGTGACTGCTCTTACAACAGTACCAGTTGAGATGTCCTCCTGAATCTCATGGCCACAAGTACTGCCCAGATGCTGAGTGCTGACGACGCCTCACCCGAGTGCACCAGCAGGTTGTACCCCAGTTTATGTGAACCCTGCAGTGACTACCCCACGATGACTACTTCATCCCAAACGAGACCATAGACTGTATGCTGTTACATAGCTCTGCTGCAGCTGAGCTCTCTCTCTCTCTATCTCTCTCTCTCTCTCTCTCTCTCTCTATCTCTCTATCTCTCTCTCTCTCTCTCTCTCTCTCTCTCTCTCTCTCTCTCTCTCTCACTCACTACACATACATGTACATGTTTATTTATACACACTCATCTGAGTTCTCTTTGATTTTATCTTAATAGTTTTTGTAGATGAATGGCGAAACGTTTCCTCAATAAAGATACCCAAGAGTTGCACATGTGTCTAATTTATTAACATCTTAATAGTTCTTGTTCTTATTACTTTTCCTTTTATATCCATGGGGAAGTGGAATAATCTTTCCTCCGTAAGCCATGTGTGTTGTAAAAGTCAACTAAAATGCCGGGAACAATGGGCTAGTAACCCCTTTTCCTGTAATTACTATAAAGAATAAGAAGAAAATTGTCAAAGTGGGAAGTTTGAATGTGCGTGGATGTTGTGCGAATGATAAGAGATGATTTTGGATGTTATGAATGAAAAGCTGGATGTCCTGGTTTTAAGTGAAACAAAGATGAAGGGGGTAGGAGAGTTTCAGTGGAGAGGAATAAATGGGATTAGGTCAGAGGTTTTAAATAGAGCTAAAGAAAGAATAGCAATAATGTTGAAGGATAAGCTATGGTAGGAAAAGAGAGACTATGAATGTATTAATTCAAGGATTAGGTGGAGTAAAATAAAGGTTGGATGTGAAAAGTGGGTTATAGTGAGCGTATATGCACCTGGAGAAGAGAGAAGTGTAGAGAGATTTTGGGAAATGTTGAGTAAATGCGTCGGGAAGTTTTGAACCAAGTGTGAGAGTAATGATGGTTGGGGATTTCAATGCTAAAGTGGGTAAAAATGT
Source organism: Cherax quadricarinatus (assembly GCF_038502225.1). Taxonomy (NCBI): domain Eukaryota; kingdom Metazoa; phylum Arthropoda; class Malacostraca; order Decapoda; family Parastacidae; genus Cherax; species Cherax quadricarinatus. The sequence continues at coordinate 21,090,724 of NC_091363.1, read as the reverse complement.
CGTGGAGGAAGTAGTAGGTAAATTTGGGGTGCCAGGGGTATATGAAAATGGGGAGCCTTTAATTGAGCTATGTGTAGAAAGAGGTTTGGTAATAAGTAATACACATTTTATGAAGAAGAAGATAAATATACAAGGTATGATATAGCACATAATGAAAGTTTGATAGATTATGTATTGGTGGATGAAAGGTTGATGGTGAAGGCTCCAGGATGTGCACATTTATAGAGGGGCAACTGATATATCGGATCATTATTTAGTTGTAGCTACAGTTAGAGTAAGAGGTAGATGGGACAAGAGGAAAATGGCAACAGCAAGAGGGAAGTGAAAGTGTATAAACTAAGGGAGGAGGAAGTTCGGGCGAGATAAAAGCAGCTATTGGCAGAAAGGTGGGCTGGTGCAAGTATGAGTAGTGGGGGGGGGGAGGGGGGGTTGAAGAGGGTTGGAATAGTTTTAAAAATACAGTATTAGAATGTGGGGCAGAAGTTTGTGGTTATGGGAGGGTGGGTGCAGGAGGAAAGAGGAGTGATTGGTGGAATGATGAAGTAAAGGGTGTGATAAAACAGAAAAAGGTAGCTTATGAGAGGTTTTTACAAAGCAGAAATGTTATAAGAAGACTAGAGTATATGGAGAGTAAAAGAAAGGTGAAGAGAGTGGTGAGAGAGTGCAAAAAGAGAGATGATGATAGAGTGGGAGAGGCACTGTCAAGAAATTTTAATGAAAATAAGAAAAAATTTTGGAGTGAGTTAAACAAGTTAAGAAAGCCTAGGGAACAAATAGATTTGTCAGTTAAGAACAGAGTAGGAGAGTTAGAAGATGGGGAGATGGAGGTTTTGGGTAGATGGCGAGAATACTTTCAGAAACTTTTAAATGTTAATGAAGAAAGGGAGGCGGTAATTTCATGCACTGGCCAGGGAGGTATACCATCTTGTAGGAGTGAAGAAAAGCAGAATGTAAGTGTGGTGGAGGTGGAACTGATGATCATGACAGAAATGTTAAAAGCAGGGGGGGATATAGTGTTGGAGTGGTTGGTATTTTTGTTTAATAAATGTATGAAAGAGGGGAAGGTACCTAGGGATTGGCGGAGAGCATGTATAGTTCCTTTATATAAAGGGAACGAGGACAAAAGATATTGTAAAAATTAAAGAGGAATAAGTTTATTGAGTATACCAGGAAAAGTGTACGGTAGGGTTATTATTGAAAGAATTAGAGGTAAGACAGAATGTAGAATTGCGGATGAGCAGGGAGGCTTCAGAGTGGGTAGGGGATGTGTAGATCAAGTGTTTACATTGAAACATATATGTGAACAGTACTTAGAGAAAGGTAGGGAAGTTTCTATTGCATTTGTGGATTTAGAAAAGGCATATGATAGAGTGGATAGGGGAGCAATGTGGTAGATGTTGCAAGTATATGGAATAGGTGGTAAGTTACTAAATGCCGTAAACAGTTTTTATGAGGATGGTGAGGCTCAGGTTAGGGTGTGTAGAAGAGAGGGAGACCACTTCCTGGTAAAAGTAGGTTGTTTAATATATTTATAGATGGGGTTATTATTATTATAATAATAAAAAAGAAGCGCTAAGCCACAAGGGCTATACAGCACTGCAGGGTAGGGATGGAAGCAAGGGTATTGGGCTGCAGAAGGGAGGAGGAATGATCAGTAGGTTACAGAAAACAACGGGGCAGGGGATAGTATGGGGATAGAAGGTAGCAAGAGATTGAGGTAGAAAGGGCTGAAGGTATCAGAATTTGTGAAGTAAGTCAGTTGTTGTCAAAAAGTCAATGAGAGAGTCTGGATGAAAGGTGGGTCCATCAGCGAGAAGGGAAGGTAAAGAGAGAGCAGCGGAGCGAAGACGACGACGGATGTCAATTCTGCGTGCTCGTTGATAAAGTGGGCAGTCCAACAGAATGTGGCTGACTGATAATAGAGCCTAGCAATTCTCACAGAGAAGAGCAGGGCGCCTCTCCATGAGATATCCATGAGTAAGACGAGTATGGCCAATGTGAAGATGGGAGAGAGTAGTCTCCCAACCTCGACACTGGTGATAAGAAGACGGCCAGTAACCTATACTCGGTTTGTTACCGAGCATAGTAGACCAACGTTGTTGCCAACAGGTGTGAAGATGGGAAAATACTGCAGCAAAATACTCCGTAAATGGAATGCCTCTATATGAAACTGGTAGGTCATGTACTGCTGACCACCCAGCAGTGTCTGCCTGTTCATTGCCCTGTACGTCAACATGACCAGGGACCCAACAAAAAACAATATCTTTATGCTTGGTAAAGATGCAGCATAGCCAAAGTTGGATACGGAGGACTAAGGGGTGAGGTGTATCAAATTTCTGTATAGCCTGTAAAGCACTAAGGGAGTCTGAGACAACCACAAATGATGACACAGGCATAGATTCAATACGGATAAGTGCTGCAAGGATGGCATACAATTCAGGAGTAAAAATACTAGCCGAAGATAGTAAATGCCCTCGTACGATGCTGACCGGAAACAATGCTGCGAATCCTACGCCGTCAGAAGACTTAGAGCCATCTGTGTGCACAGCAATGGCATGAGAATGAGAGTGGAAGTGGTCAAGAAAAAGAGAGCAGGAAGCGACCATAGACAGTTGGGCTTTCGAGCAAGGGAGAGAGAAAGAACAGACTCGAACAGCTGGAATTTCCCAGGGGGGTAGAGAAAAGTGAGATGCTATATGAACATAGAAAGGTGGTAATTGAAGAGAAGACAAGAGCGAATGAAGGCGAAGAGAGAAGGGACGGAGTAAACAGGGGTGGCGAACAAATAAAGAATGTCTACTAATATCAGTGACCATTCTATAAATGAAAGGATTGCGGAGATCATGAGAGCATACATAGTAGCAAAGACAATGGGCATCACGGTGATCGGATAAGGATGGAACGTTCGCTTCTGCATAGAGGCTCTCAACAGGGGAAGAGCGGAAAGCACCGAGGCATAAACGTAATCCTTGGTGATGGATGGGGTTAAGGCTAGAGAGAGTAGCAGGAGATGCCGCTGAATAGATCTGGTCACCATAATCAAGTTTCGATAAAATGAGGGTGAAATGTAGGCGAAGGAGGGTTCAGCGATCAGCTCCCCATGAAAGATGAGCAAGGGTTTTAAGAAGGTTCAGCCGGCTGTGACAAGTTGTCTTCAGAGAGGTAATGTGAGGTTTCCAGGATAACCTACGGTCAAAGAGGAGGCCCAGAAACTTGACTGTATTACGTTCAGGGATACGGGAGCCATTGAGGTACAAAGGATGATCGGTGATGACAGAGCGTCTAGTGAAAGTAATTTGGTGGGTTTTAGTGCTGGAAAATTTAAATCCATATGTGGTGGCCCAATTGGAAACACGGTCGACTGCATGCTGGAGAGAAACTGTAATGAGGTGACAGTCGGAGCCTGCACAGGCAATAGGGAAGTCATGACCAAATATGATGACCAAATATTTGATGGAAGACTAGAGGCCAAATCATTAATAGCAAGGAGAAAAAGTGTTGTGCTCAGAACACATCCCAGGGGGACACCTTCAGCTTGGATAAAGTCCGGGGAGAGCACATTATTAACCCGAACGTGGAAATGTCTATCAGTTAAAAAGTTCTTAAGGAAGGATGGTAGATTGCCTCAGAGGCCTAAGGAGAGGGCTTGGGCCAAAATATTATACCTCCAAGTTGTCATATGCCTTCTCAAGGTCAAAAAATATGGCAATAACTTAGTGGTTATTCACAAAGGCATTACGAACATACGTATCCAAGCGTAGTAAGGGGTCTATGGTAGAACGTCCCTTACAAAAGCCATATTGACGAGTGGAGAGACTGTTGTTTGTCTCTAAATACCACAATAAACGTCTATTTACCAGGAGTTCCATCACTTTGCAAACTGCACTGGTAAGAGCAATGGGACGATAGTGGGAGGCTTCATATCCCGTAGTGCCTGGTTTGTGGAAAGGGAGAACAATGGCAGATTTCCACAGCTGTGGAAGAACTCCTTGTGACCAAATAAGATTGAAAAGGCATAATAGGACTGCAAGGGCTGACTGATGTAAATGTTGTAGCATACGAATATGAATGTCGTCGGGCCAAGCTAGTGATGAGCAGCAAGCTGAGAGTGTTGCCTCCATTTCTTGAAGTGTAAAAGGCACATTATACTGTTCTCCTCTGAGAGAAGAAAAGTCCATGGGTGCTAACTCTCTGGCAGACTTTGAGGAAAGAAACGAGGAGCATAGATGGAGCCCATGAGAAATACAGACCAGATGATTGCCAATTTCATTGGCAACATCTAGTTGGTTTGCTATATCAACACCGGCAACCCGCAGAACAGGAGCTGGGTCAGGAGAATATTTATCACTCAGTTTTCGTACTTTTTTCCAGACTGCACTCGTAGAGGAAGTAGAGGTGCGTTTAGCGTCACGGATGACACGGCGAGCGATAGCACGCTTCTGCTTAAAATCAAGAAGTCTCTCCGTGGTTCTATTGCACTGGTACCTGCCCCATGCAGCGCATTTCAAACCTACTGCACGAGCACAAGCAGGAGACCACCAAGGCATGCATTTCTGAGAATGCCTGCCTGAAGTTTGGGGTATAGAATGAGAAGCTGCGGTTAAAACGGAGGACGAGAACAGATGTAAAAGCTCATCAATGGAGGACGAAGAAGGAACCTCACTAAAAACAGTTAGTTTTGAGTAAAGGTTCCAATTTGCCTGATCAAATTGCCAGCGTGGGATACGAAGAGGTGGTGAAAGTGAAGGGGAAGTAAGAATGATTGGGAAATGATCACTGTCATGTAAATTCGGGAGAACAGACCAGGTGAAGTCTAATGCGGTGGAGGAAGAGCAGACTGATAGATCGATGCAAGAGAGAGTGAGAGTCCGAGGATCAAAATGGGTGTGAATACCTATATTTAAAACATGGAGGGGGTGGGTGGCAACAAAACCCTCTAACTGAATGCCACGGGAATCACAGTGAGACCCCCCCAGAGAAAATGATGGGCATTAAAATCGCCAAGTGACAGAATCGGTGGTGGTAATGACGAAACAAGAAAGGCAATATCTGGAATAGATAATGCCCGAGAAGGAGAGAGATATAACATAGCGTATACACCTATGCAAGTGGATACGGGCTGCTGTGTAATGCAGCGAAGTACGAACAAATAGCTGATGGTACGGAATATCAGTGCATTGAAAAAGGGCACTTTCGTTAAAGGTCCCATCAGGAAAAGGATCTGAAGAATATAATAAATTATAGCTTGAGATGGGAAAGATAGCAACAGTGTAATTTTGGTTCCTGTAAGCAAACACCAACATGGGAAAACTGGGAGAGTAACATCTGAAGCTCACCCCGATTACCCGAGGCCACGTATATTCCACTGTAAATAGGCCATCATTGGCAATGATAAAGATACTTGAAATCTGCAGGTAAGGGCTCCTACAGACTAGAGGGGTTAGAAAAGTCCACATGCGGAGGCAGCGGAAAACGTTCAAGCAGTGAAGGAATGGTGCGCTGTGATGAAAGGAGTTGCACAGATGGAGGAGAGGAGAGAGAAGGAACAGAGGGTGGATCAGTGTCCATTGATGGTTTGGTCTCTGCAATATATTCAGAGATTGCTTCAAGTGTTTCGGAATTCAGAGACGTCGTATGGGAGACAATATTGGAGATGATAGGGGGAGGATGAGTAAAGATTGGAACTGTAATGGTCTGTACCAAGGTAGAGGGGGGCGAAAGGGTGGAGGGAACTGGAGAAGAAGCGTGGAAGGGGACAGAAGAGGCAGAAACCTGGGAGGTGGCAGAAGAGGAAGAAATGTGGGAGGGAACAGGGGAGGTAGGTATAGTACGAGGAGGAGGGTGAACCTCTACACTTGTTACAGAGCCAGTGAGAGGGGAAGAACCAGGTACAGAGACAGGAAAGGTAAAATGAGGAGGTGGAAGAAGGGAAGGAGGGGTTAAAGGACCTTTTTTTGACTTCTGAGAAGTAGAGGGACGATTGGGAGGAGGTGTCGTACGAGATCTAGTCGATACTGAGGCTTGTGATGGAGAACACGAAGAAGCGAGAACAGACTGAGGCGTTGAAGTAGGGACGTCTAAGCCTAGGCCAGCAAAAGAATTAGATACAGGAGTGACTATGGGAGAGGTAACCACCAGAAGTGGGGGGACGTTTTGAAACACGGGAATAAGAAACACGAAATAGTCTCCCTTGGAGGCGGAGATGAGAAACTGCCATGGCATAAGGGAGACCTTCTGCTTCTTTGAGGTAACGGATTTCCCCGCACATTTAAGTAGACTTGGCAATGGCGAGAGTACGAAGGGTGAGCCTCATGACAAATAAGGCAAGAGGGAGGTCGATTGCAAGATGTATTAGAATGGTCATCGGCACCACAGACTGGGCATTCGGCTATGGATATGCAATATTTCGCTGGATAGCCAAATCGCCAGCAATTTCTACACTGCTGCGGAGTAGGGATCACCTTTCGAACTTGTAATCGATGTCCTGCTACATAAACTGAGGATGGGAGTTCAAGGCTGTCAAAAGTTAAACGAGCCACATTGTTAGGGTATCGTCTCCGCCCGCGGGCAGGAAAAACATAAGTGTCTACCTTGAGGATTGGGAGATCTTGGAGTTCCAGCTGTTCAAGAATATCATTGCCACATGTCTGGAAATTTTGTTGAACTATGGTATGGGGCAGAATGACGGTACCACTACAAGAATTGAGGGAATGATGTTTTTCAATAGTGGCAGGAACAGTATCTATATGGAAAAGAAGAGGAAGATCATGAGCTTGGGTAGCATTCTGTACAGTGATGATGCGCGTACCACTCTTAAAAGCATGAAAAGAAATATCTTTACCAACATGGCGTAGGAGTGCCTTGCCAATACTGTGGTCGGAAAGATAGGCAGTAGAGGAAGTCGGTCGTAAAGTGAAGAATTTAGTCCATTGTGCAGTCTGAAACTGAGCGTGGAAAGGGAGTGCAGGACGTGTAGATCTTTTCTGAGAAGAACGAGAAGGTGGAGAAGTATCATCAGCAGGTAATTGTCATTGGCATTTAGGCGTGGGACCAGAGTTGGTCCGACGTGGAACGGGCCGGCAATTCGAAAATTGCCGCACTGTAGAAGGAGAGGCCGGAAGCATAGTCAAAGGAGAGTGGAGGTCAGATAAATCAAAGGAGTCAGTCGAGACCTCAGTACCTGAAGCGGGTGAGGAAACAGCACCGGCAAGAGGTACAGAGGCATGAGGAGTGTCCGAAGAGTGGTCCAAAGATGAGGTAGGGTCAGAATGGGGTGCAGTATCAAGAAGGCGCCCGGGGGTAGCAGGTTCATGGATTGGGTTCTCCATGGTTAGCTTCTTTTTGTTTTTAAGAAAAAAAAGAAAGAAGAAAAGAAAATAAAAAGAAAAAAAAGAATGAAAAAAGGGGGGACAGGGGAGGGATAGTTCCTAGAAGGAATGAAATGGCCAGAAATCTCCCTCCGTGCCCAAGAGGACCTCAGCACCGCAAGTAGCATAGATGCAGCATGGAACCCGTGCCATACCCTACCCATCATGCCAGTAAACCAGCAATCTGTGATAGCAACCTCACATCTGCTGAGCTACCTCCGTGGACAAAAGAGAGGGCGGCCGGATATCCACCACAAAGCATACCTCCTTCGGCCACCACCCCCAGAATCCGAAAGGTGGCTTCCAGAGATACACCCGTCGCTCGAAAGACACCCAAAGCCACTCTCCGGGATACTGGAGAGGGATCGTGACATCCCCAGGGGATCCAGATTCCACGGCAAACTACGCCACCGCCAAGAACCTCAACGGAATGGGATGGACCCCGGTACCCTTTCCCCTAAATAGGAACTAGCGCGCCTGTGGGAAAAATCCCAAAGGCCAAAAAGAGGAAGGGCAAAAGGGAGTGGTGGGGAGGGGGAGGAGGAAAGAGAAAAGGGGAGGATGGGATAGGGAAGGGGGGATTGGGAGGTAATTAGGTTCAGTCTGAGGAAGGAGACCAACAGGTCTAATTCCTCAGACCAAGAGCCTCTTCACCACGCCAAGGAGCCCCTCTTGAAGAGGAGATGGGGTTATAAAAGAAGTAAATGCTAGGGTGTTGGGGAGAGGGGTGGGATTAAATTATGGGGAATGAAATACAAAATTGGAAGTGACAGTTACTTTTTGCTGATAATGCTGTGCTTATGTGTAGACAGCCTGTACTGTCTGCACAGACAGCCTATGCTGTCTGCCAGCTTAGTTCATATTTTGTGTCACTAAGGTGCTGCCCTCTCTAGACCTGCCCAGGTCAGTGGGACGCTGGTCCCACTCCCACTCCCACTCACAAACTCACTCACTCACTCACTCACTCAGCGGCCTAGACACAGACAACAAGCCTACTCACTCTCTCCCTTGTGGGCATGGCCCTCCTGGGCCATGGGCACAACACACAAGCCTGTGTACCCACCACGAGTTTGCAAATAAAGTAAAGAAGCCTCCGAAGACGTTTATCATTGAACCCCGCCCCGCTGCCAGCATCACCAAATATTTCTGTTTCATATATGGGAGATTCTAAAGAAAAATTTCAAAGGTTCGTGGATGAGTTTTTGAGTGTGTGTAACGGTAGAAAGTTGAAAGTGAACATAGAAAAGAGTAAGGTGATGAGGGTATCAAATGATTTAGATAAAGAAAATTGAATATCAAATTGGGGAGGAGGAGTATGGAAGAAGTGAATGTTTTCAGATATTTGGGAGTTGACGTGTCAGTGAATGGATTTTTTTTTATATTTTATTTAAAACAGTACACCACAGCAAATAAATACAATACAGGACATCCGGCAACAGATGTAATAACCTTCCATTGCCTAATAATTCACCACACTCACAACCCTGTGTGGGCTTCCAACACATCCCCTTGTCCCCCTCCTAATCTAAATCAAACAGGTTTACCACAGCAACCTGCATTAAGTCCTCTGAAGTCAATAGCAAGTCTATATGAATTATCCTCCTTCTTAACCATGACTACTAGTGAGCAATATGCAGATACTGAAGGTTCAATGATCTTTAGTTTTAATAATTTGTCTACCTCTCGGTCAAATGCATCCCTAATGTGAATTGGAACTGGGTATAATTTCCGTTTGATAGGATTGTCCGTGACTAAGTCAATCTTATGGACTACCTTGGAGGTGACACCTGGAATATCAGTAAAAACATCTGAGAAGTTACTCACACATTGAAGTAGTTCATGTTTCTTATCGTCATCCAAAGACTCGTCAATATTAATGTTTGTTGCACCCGAGTGGTCAAGAGTCACCAAGTCATGTAGTTCTCTGTCATAGTCTATGTTAGAGGTGTCAATTACGCACACCTTACACTCCTCAGTTGTCTTATCAAGTTCGTGTGGAAACACTAAGTCAGTCATTCATACAGTTAACCGAATTTCTTCGGTAATATTTCTTAAGGATGTTGATATGATAAAGCTTAGGTTTCCCCTTGACTTCTATGAGGTAATCAACCTTCCCACAAAATTTTAACACTTTATATGGGCCTTTCCATGCTACTAATAATTTATTTGACTTGATAGGCAAAAGTACTAGAACTTCATCCCCTACTTTAAAACTTCTCCTCTGACTTTTGGAATCAAAATAGGTTTTGTACTGGTCCACTGACAAGCTTAAGTTTTTCGAAACTGTCAGAGGTCTCCTCAAGTTTGGATCTAAGGTCAAGGAGAAACTGATAAGAAGACTGAACCTCAGCCTTTACGTCCATAAGTCATGAAGGATAGATAATGGACCTCTGGCCTGTCTACCATGGAGAAGTTCAAAAGGTGAACACCCCAAAGAGTCACTGGGAACTTCCCTCATGGCAAACAAAGCACAGGGTAGGTAACGATGCCACTCCTTAGGTTTAAGGGAGCAAAGTTTCCTTAAAATGGACTTGAGAACCGAATGCTGGCGCTCAATCCTCCCATTACAGCTGCGATAATATGGTGTTGTGAAGAGAGGCTTCACTCCCAGAAGTTGGTAGAGATGTTGCATTAAGTCAGATGTGAATTGTGTCCCACGGTCAGACAAAATCTCTCTAGGGATGCCAACTCTAGAGAAGATGGACAAAAGGGCTTCAGCCACCTCTGTAGTAGTTATGGTCTTTAAGGGTACGGCTTCAGGGAAACTCGAAGCATAATCAACTAATGTTAGTATGTATCCATGTTCCCCAGATGAAAGTGGTGATAAAGGACCAACGATGTCAATAGCTACTCTTTCAAACGGTACCGTAAAGACTGGCATTTTGACCATAGGTACTCACCTGGTACCTCGGGAGGATACAGTTGGCAAACTTTACACGATCTACAATAGGTAGTGACATCTGAGGACATTTTGGGCCAAAAATTGGCTTCCCTAACTTTAAGGTTTTACGATGCGAGAAATGTCCGGCCACTGGTAGGTCATAAGCCATTTTAAGAACAGTCTCTCTGCATTGACTTGGAACAACTAAGGTGGAATAGTCTATCTGATCTGAATTTAATTTGAATACTGATTTATACAAGATACCTTTTATATATTCAAATTTATATGAAAAGCTTTTCCTTTGGATAACTTGATTTTGTCTAGCTGCATTATGGCAATTCTCAAGACATTGTCCTCTTTGCTTCCGGGCCGAGTGGACGTGCTGCGCAGACGCTCCTGTTTGAGTTTGTTCTTGCGCAGTTTACCAGGCTGCGCAGTAGCTCCTGACTCTGTTGATTGCTGCGCAGTTTTCCTCAGTGCACTCACAATGGCGGAAGGTGTACGTAGGCGAGTCAACACCGTCTGCCTTCAATTAGTGACAGGCTCGTTCAACAATCAGAATACACATCTACTGCTTACTGCGATACTCCGAGATACATATGGTATCAATAATGAAGATCTTTATGGTGTCTCTTTGAATGGCAATTCGAGGCTTTTTGTCAAATTCAGACAAAATAGTACTTACGAAAATATGGTTGCCACATATTAGGATGTGATCAAAACCGTTAATCCTGGTGTCACTGTTCGCCTTCACGACGTCTCCCGTTTTTACACCTGGATCAAGGTACGAAACGTTTCTTTTGAGGCGGACGAGAGTGATTTGAGGAATGTTTTTGCACGCTATGGCACGGTTTATATGGCAACTATGGGACGGTGGCATGATGGTCCTCTAGTTGGTATGCTGGAGGGGTCTTTCTCCCTGAAAATGTCCCTCAAGCACCCTATTCCGTCGTATGTGGTTATGGAGGACTTTCGTACGCAAGTGTACGTTACGTACTCAGGACAAAGGCGTACGTGCAGGCTTTGTGGGATGTATGACCATATGGCGGCGCAATGCCCTACAAGACGTGATAAAACGACGGAAGTAAGGCGGTTTGATGTTTCAACGGAGCAGCGATCATATGCTGCTGCTACACAACAACATATATTGCCTCGTAAATCGTGGAGTGAGGAGGTAGAGGGTGAGGTTGAAGAATCGCCGATATGTCTAACCCTCCCTGGTGCAGTGGAGGACGTGGGCGTGGTATCGGCGACGACAGAGGAAGACCTCGTTCATACTCAGGTTGACGTGGAGCAATCTATTCAAGAAGTTCTGAATGTTTTATTGGATGCTTCCACATCTGAGGGGCTTCACGGTGATTTAGAGGATGTAAGTGTGAAGGAGAAGGACGGGGCATCCGCCGGGTATATTGCTGAACATCAGGTTGTGGTCGTGGAAGTTCATAGAAACAACAGTTCTAAAGATGAGATGGATACTGGCCGCAGTTCTCGTAAGAGAGTGGCGGTGATATCTGACTCTCAATATGTTTTGACACCAGGACAACGGTCGGGGAACAAAGCATGGTGCGATGTGACCCGTAGAGACAAGGGCAAATCTACATGTGTTCAGCATGTCAAGGAGAACGACACGGGGGGGGGAAGAAGTGGAGATATACGCAAGGGAACCAGGAATGTCAAGGTATCCAAGGGTAAACCTCCAATGAAACGTTCAAGTGTCTTACTTTAAATATAAATGGGTTATGGTCTGTTGAAAAACGTAAGTATTTGGACTAGTGGATGATACCACTATGATCCCGCCTCACTACAGTATATAAGCCACGTCTACGGCCCTATGCTGTACATTCTACAAGATTGATGGACTGAACACATCGACTCCAGGCTGAGGGTCTCCTCCCCTCAAGGAAGGTTCCTTGATGTTGGTGAGGGGCTCTTGATTTAGGGAATTGGATCTGAGCTCCAGTTCCCCGAATTAAGCCTGAATGCCTTCCACATCCCCCCCCCAGGCGCTGTATAATCCTCCGGGTTTAGCGCTTCCCCCTTGATTATAATAATAATAATAATAATCCAGGCTGAGGGACTGATTACCTCATACTCCTCCTCTCCTTACGCCTTCCTCTTTGTATTGGACTGATGAAGCCACTGTGTGGCGAAACGTTTCCTGAATAAAGATTCCCATATGCTGCGTAAGTGTCTCAATCTTCAACTTGTCGGTTTTTCAAACCATCCATCACAAAAAATTATGTACCCAATGTTGTATTCTTACAAGAACACAATTATAAATCTTTAGGTGAATTGCTGATTCCTGAATATATTTTGTACATGGGCTGTTCTAATAGACTGAAAGGTGGTGTAGCAGTGTTAGTTAAAGAGGCTAGCCCGTTTTCTTTGCAAACATATGAGGTGGGAGAGGAGGGGAGGGTTGTTAGGGTTGATGGGGTGTGGGGTGGGGTACGGGTGGCATTCCTGGGGGTGTACGGACCGGCGGAAGGTGACATGCGTGTAAAAAATGCGCTTTTTAGGGACGTGTTGGTGTACCATTTAAGATCACTGCCAGTCGTCACGATTATTGGGGGTGACTGGAATTGCATTGATCGTCGCAAGGATGTCGAACCGAGAGGGAGAGGTTTTTTTTCAGGATATTTAGGGGACCTTTTGCGGAGTGTTAATGTTACGGATGTGGGGGAGGATTAGGTGGGGGGGGGTCATGCATACGTTCGTTAGAAGGGAGTATGCGGTAAGACTGGATCGCATATACGTTTCTAGAGGTGTCAGCGTCAGGAGTGTACGTGTGCTAAATGTGAGCGTTTCCGATCACAGAGGTGTTATGGCGTATGTTGACTGGGTAGGATTACCGAGGCGTTACAGAGGTTTCTGGAAGTTGAATGTGGGTTTAATGCACAAAAGAGGTGTGAGGGAAGATTTTGTGAGTGCTTGGAGAGGATGGTGGGCTGAATGGCAGGAGGGAATTGATATAGTCGAATGGTGGGATACTGTCGGTAAGGTGAAGGTGAGGAATTTTTATCAGCAGCAAGGAAAAGAAGACAAGAGAATGCAGAATGGGCTCTTGAACTATCTTGAAAATCAACTGCAAGCATGTTATACAAAGGGTGGAGGAGTGTATCCGGTGGTTGAAATTGAAAATTTGAAACGCTTAATTAGAGACATTCACAATCGTATTTTTGATGCGGCGTGGATAGCAAGTGGAATTGATGAGGTTTTATGGGGTGACCGTCCTTCGGCGTTTGTCTTGCGAGAGTAGGGCGGGCGTCGTAAGGGAGGTAAGAGGTTCAGGAGTCATTGGGAGACTTTATTAGGGGGCAGGTCCTTCGGTCAACGGAGGCTATGAATACCTTTGTAGACGCATGGTATGAAATGCAATACAAAATTGCTGGGATTTCTAAGGGGGCGCTGGGAGAAATGGGTGAATATGTACGTTGTAATCTAGAGTACATGGACAGGTTGGCTTTGAATGGACCTATAAGTGAAGAAGAGATTAGGTTGGCTGTGGAGGGTATGAGTGTAGGGAAGTCGCCGGGGATTGACGGAATCCCTTGTGATTTTTACAAGGACAATTGGGATTGTATTCGCGACTTTTTGGTGATATTATTTAATGCCATGAAAAATAGTGGCATTATGGGACAGCAACAAAGAACAAGGGTGGTTGTTCTAGTCCCGAAAAAGAAATCTGGGAATTATATACATTATAGGGCAATTTCATTAATGTGTGGCGACTATAAAATATTTGTGAAATTGTTAGGAAATAGGATAAAATGGGTTTTGGAGAGAGTTCTGGACGAGGGACAATATGGTGTACCAGGACGATCTATGTGTGTGGGACAAGGAATTATTCGCAGGTTCATTGAGGAAAGTGGGAGGGGTAATAAGGGTGGAATATTAGCTTTAGATTGGCACGCTGCATACGATTGCGTGGAGAGAGATGCATTATGGAAGTTTATGCAGTGGCAAGGTTTCGGAAAGGAAATTGTTAGTTGGGCACAGGTTTTGTATGAGCAGGCTACGTTTAGGGTGCAGGTAAACGGTAGGTTGGGAAAAGTTGTTAGGATGCATAGGGGATTGCGGCAGGGGTGTCCTATATCACAAATTCTTTTTGCGTTGATTCAGGACCCGTTTTTTAGAGCCGTGAGGGATATTGTACGACAGGATGACAAGCAAGGTTGGGTAGGGGTACAATCAGGAATTATAGGTTACGTGGACGACACTACGGTTTTATTTCGTGGAGCCAAGGTTTTAGGAAAAGTGAGCGAATTGGTGGAATGTTTCGGGAAAGCAACCGGAATGACGGTTAATAAGGAAAAATCGATGCTTATGGGGGTGGGGGATTGTGCGGGTGTGGTATTAGGCCAGAGGGAAGGCTGGGCTTTAGTAAATCAAATTAAGGTGTGTGGGATTGTGCATAGGGATAACATACAGGACGCGAGGAAGGTGAATTCAAGTGAGGCTGTAGAGAGGGTTTTAGGTCGTTTAACAGGTTTGAGGGAAGAAGGCTTGTCTATACATCAGCGCGCAATTGTGAATGTGATTTTGTTCAGTAAGTTGTGGCATGTGGCATGTATTTATCCGTTACATCCATATGATGAAAAGCGTATGTTAACGCGTGTATATAGATATATTTGGGGTTCAGGTTGTGATTGGTTAACGAGGGATGTGGTGTCGCTTCCGGTTGGCCGGGGTGGCCTGGGGCTAATGAATCTGCATAATAGAATGTTAGGCATGTATGTCAAGCATAGCTACTTGAGAGAGGGTAGAATGGCTGACACGGGTTTGACCTGGATAAGACGGGACTTGGTACGTTGGTTGACCGGCACGGATGTAAAGAGATGTGAGGACTTGTTGAGGATGTTAATTTATGTAAAAGATCCATGCAAGATCAAGATCGGCAAATTGGCACTGGTAGAGGGCAGGGAGGTAGTGGCTAAGGTGGAGGGAATATATCCAATGTATGCATGGAAGGACATATGGGGTCGTTTAAAAGCATTACGGTTACGAGCCAAGGTCAGGGAGATAATGTTTAAATTTTTACATAATATACTGCCGTCCGGGGAAGTTTTAGCGAATAGGCGCGTGCAGGAGGGGGGGGGGGGGCTGTGTTGTGTGTGTGGAGATTCTGATACGGTCTTTCATGCAGTTTATTTCTGTAAGAGATTGGAACACGTAAGGTTGTGGTTTGGTAGGGTATTAAGAATGGTGGGTGGGGGTGGGTTTAGTGTCTTAAGAGCTTTAAGTTTAGATGTGGGGGGGGGGGTCGAAACACCGGTACAGAATGCAATCGGATTTTTAGTGACGGATTTTGTATATACGTCATGGGTATATAGGCATTTATCTGTGAGGGAGAGAATCAAAGCACTGGTAGCGATATTTTATGGTACACAGCAGAGAAATAAAGACATTACGGGAAACAGATGTTTTTTCTTATTTTCAAAGGGATATTGCAGATTCAAGGTCAGGGATTTATGGGAGTTAATACCTTAAAGGGTACACGAGGCTGGCAAAAAAAATTAATTTGTATGGTGAGGGTTTACGATTTTTTTCTTTCTGCAGGCTAGGATATCAATACAATGATTGCTGTTTATGATGTGGACTGATCTTGTTAATGTAATTTGGCTACAAGAAATTCTTTATAACCAATGTTAGAAATCAAACTGTTCCATATTTACATAATGTACTTATTGCACTTGCAGTTTTGTTTTGTAAGTCGTGAGGCAGTTATAACCTTTACCATTTTAAGTTTTGGGAACAGATGTATCTTTGTAGTTTATGCTTCATATTCTTACGTGTTGGAAGATTTATACTTTTGGACAGCATTATAGATGTGTTAGGGTTAACTTATTGTGCACTCTTGTGGTTCTAATTTTATGTTGTACTTTTCAGATAGGGGAAGGTTCTGTCTGGGGAAGGGGAGGTTCTGTCTGGGGAAGGGGGGGTTATGTCTGGGGAAGGGGGGGTTATGTCTGGGGAAGGGGGGGTTTAGTTTGCAGGGTTACGGTATGTAACATACTGTGCTCTTTTGAGTTATTACCTTATGACGTTAAGTCATAGTACAGAATATCTGGTTTAACTTTTGATGTAGTTAGTACGGAAGTTTGTATCAATTCTCTCCTTAATTTGGTTACCGTTTGTGTTTTCATTAGATAATATTTGTTACATGTATAATTATTTATATTTGTTCGTGGTATTATATGGCCATGGAAAGTTTTACATTTGTTGACGGATAAGGCCTGTTTCTTTTTTTTATGTGCTGTGATGTACTTTTTAAATAAAATAAAAAAAAATTCTCAAGAGAAGGGCAATTATGTTGCAAATTGACAAAGGAGTCCTTTGATATATCTAGAGGCTTAAAGTCAGGGAAAATCAAAGGATAGACAGTATGAGAAGCCTGAGCTTTGGTCTGAGCCCTAGTCAAGACATTTATAGTATCGGAGGTGATATCTTCACTTTCATCTAACAAGTGTACCGGTGATTCTACTACCTCGCTTTCGAGAGTAGTATCACCGGTTCCTAACCCCACATGAATATTCCGAGACATTGCCTCATCTGAACTTTCGAGGGGCTTCTCTGACTCTACAGGAAGAGGATCTGAAAAGCTTATGTCCATCTTTGGTGATGAAAGGTCAACCTCAGAAGGAAGAATGGCACCTTTTGCATTACCTATTAGCACGGAGCAAGAAGTGATGGGAGCTAATACAGCTTCAGACCAATCTGTGAACCATTTAGACCTATTGTAACAACGGATAGTAGGAAAAGTGTCCGCAAGGCCCAAGTAGACTGAAAGTATAGCAGAGGAATGAGTTTCTTTAAGATTAGGGAACAGCTTATCAGAAATGACTATACATGTGCATCCAGTGTCTCGTAAAATGGTAGATACATTAACAGTCTTTAAAACATCTTCCAACTTTTTGGACCTTCTTAGAAGGACAATCTGGACGTTTATGTCCCTTAACACCACATAAATGACAAACAGGAATAAAAAAAGTTAGTTTACTTTCCACTAGAGGCTTTGATTTCTTAAGATCTGGTGAACCCTTGCCCTTAGGGTTCGATCACGTAAGGTCTTTATAGGAATTTTGAGCCTCAGCATACAGGTCAGGAGCCTCAGCAACGTCATCAGCTTTAATCAGGTTACGTTCTCTAATGAATGTTCGTATCTGGTGAGGAAGAGCTGTCAGGAACTGGTCAGCAACCATGAAGTCTCTAAGAGATTCATAACTGTGATCAATTCCTGAACTCTCTATCCGAAAGAGTGTTACTTGTAACTGCTGAAAGTTTTGGCCATGCTGTAAGGTGGCATACCTGAAATCTTTCCTATATGAATTTGTGGATTTTTGATATGCTTTAAGGATTGCCTTCTTCAGTAGGTTATAATTACATATGATATCCTGAGACAAAGTTGCAAAGATATTCAAAGCTGTACCAGAAAATAACATTCCTAACCTGGTAGCCCAGGTGTCAGCAGGCCATTCACAGAGGGTAGCAGTATTTCCAAACCTGATAATGTATGAAATAATGTCTTCACCCTCTGTGAAGGGAGGTAAATTAGATGTTGGATTATGTGCACTAGCTGCATGATGTTCAATTACTCCTTCCTCTAATTGTTGTTTTGTAAAAGTTAACTTTTTATTCTCTAATTCATGGTGAGCTTTTTCGAGCTCGCGATCTTTCTCTCTCTCTCTCTTAACTCATGTCCTCTAGCTCTTTCCTCAACTTCTCTATCCTTTGCTCTTTCATCAGGTTCTCTTAATTTAACTTGTTCCTCACATACTCTAGCTCTCTCCTCACGGTCAAGTCTATCATGCTCCTTTTTGTCTTCTCTTTCGATTCTCTTTCTCTCCTTTTCAATTCTTTCCTGGATTTTAGCACTAATGAAAGCTTCTAAATTTTTTTCTGTTATTCCTAACTTACTTCCAGCATTCATCCAAAACTGGTATTCCTCCATACTTGCAAGAATAACTTAAACTACCAGGGGAAAATGAAACGGGTATCAAAGAAAATGGAGGGTTCAATTCCTGCTCAGCTCAAACTGTAAATAAACCAGAGGGCTCAATCCCTGCTTCGATTAAACAATATGTATTAATGAAAACAAAAGGTTCTATGCCGGCTCTGAGCAAACAGTAAGTAGAATGGGGTCCCTTGACCATCCAATCTTCTCACCAACAAATCAAGAGTGTCCTATGACAGGCACACTTTAACTGGCACCCCAAGACATGCACTCCATTAACTGGCACTGCCATCATGCAGCAGACCTCATCACACCTGCCACAACGTGCCCCGCCCCTACCTAAACCCCGCTCTCACCTGGCTAAGGTTTCCTCCCTCGCTGCCCCACTACTTTTGCATGCCCACCTGAGCCCTGGAGACCACGTTTGCCATGCTCTCCACGCACTACACCCGTCCCACCAGGCACCACCTGCTGTCGCTGCTCACCTCCACTAGCACACTGCCCCGTCTACCGTAGCCTTATTCCCTGTACGTTGAGCCAACGTCGGGATGTTGTCAGAGTCCGACATTCCTGCCACCCTCTTCCTCGTCCCAGTGTCCTCCTCCATGTTTGTGACTGGGGTGTCCACACGATGAACCTCTACCACCACCCTCGTCGATGCCTTCTGACCAGGGGTCATCACATCCCCGCCAGCCTCACCAGCACCAACAACCGCCTCCTGCTGCTCGACCTCCATGGACATGAGCTCTGGACTGGCCGACAGCACAGCTGGGGAGACCACATCTGAAGACGGGAACATGGTATGCAAAACCAGCGCTAATGTCGCATCCAAGTCCTCCACTTCTGCCATCACCTGGTCCTCCCCAAAAGCCTGCTGTACCACTGCCGATGCAGGCAACTTGGGAGATGCCATCTCCAATTTCGACTCCACCACTGGCTCTTCAGTCTCCTCACTCCAAAGGCGACCACGCCCACTGTCTCCCTGGCTATGTATGGGAGCCTCCTGCCCATTGTCATTTGTTGCTCCACCGGCTGGCCTCCTGCCATCGCTGCCCACATGCTGCCGCCATATGATTATAGTCGCTGCAGAGGCGGCACATCCATCGTTGTCCAGCATACGACACCATGATCTGAGTGCTGAAATAATCAAGGTACACATACGACGGTATGGCTTGGTGTAGAGACATCTTGAGGGTAAACTTACCTTCGGGTAGACCAGCATATGCCCCAGCCATCCATTTGCCTTGTTTTGCCATGTGTACCACTCCGTATCTTCTGAAAGCACTGCAGAGTCCATTGCATCGATCTCGAAGGGCACATTACGCAGTTTCACCCACGTGTATTGTCGTGAGACATCCATCATACGCACATGCACTGCAGCGGACACCTCTATGCAGATATCTTGGAATTGCTCAACCAGCTCCTCATACACTGGCCCCTTGAGTAGTTTCACAAATATCCAGTAGGCTCCATTTAAAGCCACACCATACAAATCCTCATCCTCAATACCAAAAGTGTCAGATAATCTTGGGTAACAATACTTGTGCAGTCTCAGGCGTAATCGCCCCCCGAATAAGCTCTATACCAACGGTATTCACCCGCCTCCTCATGCTAAATGCCATGACATCACTGGATAGCTTGCTAGACTGTCAGTAGAGACGTGCGAGGCACGTCCACACTCCCTGGCAGCTAGGTCGTGAATGTGAATGGATTTACGAAGGATGAAGTTAATCATAGATTTTTTTTTTATTTAGAATGACAGTACATATACAAAGTACATACAATTATTAACATGGTACATCAATAAGGTACAAAGATAAACAGTAATTTACTTAAGGAGAGTACCGTACTCAAACACCTTCAAAAATTTTTTTACAATAAGGTATCTCGTATTTCCAATACCAGTACCCAATTCAACCCTAATACAAAGTAACATAGCATGGTATTATCCATAATACCCCTTAAACTAAGCCCCCTTGTCCCCTGGCAACCCAACCCTCTTTATCTGAGTTAAAAGAAAGGAAGGTTATGAAAAGTGTACACAGAACGTATGCTGTAACCTAAAAGCAAATATATACAATTTAATCCAAATATATCATTAACTTACAACACAAAGGACTTAACACACAAAACTCAAAATACACCAAAGGTCCTAAAACATAACCCAAAGCTACAGTATACTAGTTGCACATGTCTTACAGCATTTGCACATGAGAATACATTACATCAGTATGTACCATCGTTTACATGAAAACAGGTCGACATCACTCAAGAAAAATTTTTGAACATACAAAGGCACCTTTCCAAAATTCATGTATATAAAAGGCATACAATGTTTCAGGTAATAATAAACTATTATATCCCAAGCATTGCAAAGTATAATTACCCCCTGGAGTATCAACCTCAGAGGGAAACAGAGAATAAAACAATAAAAAAATTCTGATACCGTACATAAGGCCCATAATGTAGAGCCCTACTACTACTAGCATTCAAAAACCATCCTGGCCGCTGAACACGTCAGAAAGTCACCCCCCCCAACCCCTGACCCAATTTTGCAAAGAATTACAGACCGAAAACCCCACATCAGAAAAGTCTTTGAAAGGATTCTAAGAAGATTACTGCCCACTTAGATACCCATCAGCTGCACAACTCAGGGTAGCATGGGTTTAGAACAGTTCGCTACTACCTCAGGCGACTACTGGATCACTATGACATGGTCATGGGCATTGGAGGTCAAACGAAATGCAGGAACAGTACACCACACACACACACACACACACACACACACACACACACACACACACACACACCCGACGGCGAGCCCATTGGAACCCCAGATGACGTTCTCAATCCTTGCCCCAGTCATGACAACCCCCCCCCCCACTACAAAGCTAGTAAAATTCCAATAGTTAAACCACAATAACCTACGGGGAGGGCTCCCTCCCACCGTGATCCATATATTTCCCTATTCCTGCAAACCGTCCTATAAAAAGTAGCTGCCATTACCCATTTCCTCGCAACCCAATCCCCATTCCCATGCATACCCCACGACACGTACACAAAATCTACCATTAAATACGCCAATGCTCATTGTGTACTCTCTGGCACCCTTCCCACATCCAAAACGAGCGCTCTCAACACTGGTATGCCCCCCTCCCACTAGCCTCACTATCCTACTCATCCAATCCCTAGCATTTCCCAAACGTTTGCAAAAATACACCGCATGATATGCCATATCCTCGCCACCACACACTCCACACCCACTCTCCTCTATTCGCCTCGCCCGCAGGACCACTCCTGATGGCAAAATGCCATGCAGGAAATGGAACATAACCTCCCACACCTGAGGTCTGAGCTTCAACTTACGAAAACGACACCAAATATCTCCCCATCCATACATGGGGTATATTCCCTCCACCGGCACCACCACCCGGCTCCCAATTATTCTCGCCAAAACCCCTATGCGAATCTTGCCAGGCTCCCGTAGGACCATGAGGGTACACAGCACCTCCTCACTTTCCCTCAACTCTGCACCCACATACCATCTCTGCACTCCCTCATACAGAAGCTTTAACCCCCCCACACCCGACTTGTACATACTCCATAGGAAAACACATTTTACCCAACGCCGTAGATCCAATAACCCTAACCCCCCCTGACGTACCAGCAGCATTACCACCTCCGGTGGCCTGGTGGCTAAAGCTCCCGCTTCACACACAGAGGGCCTGGGTTCGATTCCCGGCGGGTGGAAACATTTCGACACGTTTCCTTACACCTGTTGTCCTGTTCACCTAGCAGCAAATAGGTACCTGGGTGTTAGTCGACTGGTGTGGGTCACATCCTGGAGGACAAGATTAAGGACCCCAATGGAAATAAGTTACAGTCCTCAATGACGCACTGACTTTCTTGGGTTATCCTGGGTGGCTAACCCTCCGGGGTTAAAAATACGAACGAAATCTTATCTTATCTTATCTTATCCCTCCTCAGCCAATCACACCCAGAACCCCATATAAACCTAAACACCTGCTTTAAGATTCTCGTAATTCCTTGCCCCGTTAAGGGGGTAAACTGCCACTACATGCCAAACCTTACTGTATAGTAATGTGTTTACCACGATGGCCCTCTGCAACAATGTCAAATGATACGGGCACAAACTCCCCAATCTATGCTGCACCCTTTCCACAATACATTCTGAGTTCACCTCTCTTGACTGCACTTGATCCTCCATAAACACTATTCCACATACCTTTTTAAGCTATCCACCACCCTCCACTCCATACCAGCATCCCAATCCCCCAGCCAGTTCCAGTTTCCCAACTTTAATCAGCATGATTTCTCCACATTAGCCCTCATCCCTGTAGCCTCCCCAAACGCACGAATGACCTCTCCCACCTCTTTCAAACTATTTCCCTCCCGCACAAGTACCGTCGTGTCGTTGACGTATCCTACGATCCCCGGCCCACACCCCACCTCCCCTGTCCCCACCCCTCCACAGATGCATGCCTCAATGAGTCTGTAAAATGGGTCTTGAGCACAGGCAAACAGGATTTGAGATCAACCATACCCCCGGCCAGGATTGAACCCACGGTCATAGTCTCAAAACTCCAGCCATACCATACCCCCGGCCGGGGGTATGGTTTATTTGCAATCGTGTCATTACGATTTCTTAAGTCAGGATTTGAGATAGTGGACATCCTTGCCTGAGGCCCCACCCCATACACACGGCTTCCCCTATGCGACCATTAATTTGCACATGCACCCACGCCCCTCAATGCAATGTCTCCACCCATTCCACAACTTCTTCCCCAAATCCCTGCTTCAGAAGGATCTGCCGCAACACCTCCCGTTCCACAAGGTCATATGCTCCCTGCCAATCCAAAGCAAGTAAGCACCTCCCTTTCTCCCCCAAACCCTCTACAAACCCCTTAAGACGTCTGTGGCCTCGACCATAGATCTGCCAGGCAACCCATATTGCCCTCCAGATATGACACGCCCCACGACACATTTCAGGCGATTTCCCAGTATTTTCGCAAACAATTTATTATCCGCACAAAGTAAAGAAATTGCCCGATAATCCTTGAGGGTATTCTGGACCTCTCCCTTTGGGACCAGAATCACTGCTGTGGCTTGCAAACTTCCCCAAAACCCCCTTCTCCTTCATGATATTCATCAACTCCACCAGGAATCCATGCATTAACTTCCAATTCTGCAGGTAAAATTCACAGGGTAATCCATCAATCCCCGGAGCCTTTCCCATACGCATACTCACTAATGCCCGCCAAACCTCGCCCTCATCTATCTCCCCACCCAGTGCTACTCGATCACTACATCCCAATGAACATGGCACTAGCTCACAGACGCTATGCAATGCTGCACCTCCCACTGCACTATGTCCCAAATACTGCTCATACCATGCATCCACATAACCACTCATCCCCTCAGTCATCCTCAAAACTTGCCCCTCACGATAATCCCCCACTTCAGAGTGGACGATTAACCTACCAACCTCAGTGGCCGTCTGACATCGCTGCTGACCCCATAAAACACACGCCGACGGTCGTTCGCCCCATAACACCTCCTCAACCCCCCCCCTGCACATGCACCGCATTAAACCGTTCTTTTTGCAGCTCACGAATCCTTCCCTTCAACGTTTCTATCTCCTCTACAGGATATACTCCCCCGTGTCCACCTCTCCCATAGCAATCCCTCAACCTACCCTCTAGGTACTGAAGGAGCCCATATGATTGTTGCATTATGCGTTTCCCCTCCCTCACATAAAATGTACGTATTCGTGCCTTAGCCACCCCGTCCCACCACCCCAGTAAATCCTCTATGCCCTGCCTTTCCTCACTGAGCTCTGCCCACAATGTCTCAAATCCTCCCTGCCCCTCCTCATCACCCAGGATCCTCGTGTTTAGTTTCCAATAACTCTTACACCTCCTGGCCAGCCCATCCCACCTCAGGTCTACCACAACCACCCTGTGATCTGAATATTCCACCTCCACCGTACGCAAGGACTCCACTCTTACCCGCTTTGTGATGTACACCTGATCTAGCCTTGCCGCATATCCATGTCTAACAAAAGTGTGCTCCACCTCCCAAGCCCCACCCCCAAATACGTCACGTAGACACACATCTCTTAGAAGATCACCTAGGATGATAACACAATTCCAATCCCCTCCCACAATAGCAACAGGTGGCAAAGAACGGAAAGAATAAACGAGCTCATCCCTCACAAAATCCGCTTTCAGACGTGCATCACTCTCTGCGGGTGCGTACACACACACTAACGCCACTCGCTCGCCCATCCACCATCCATCCACTCTGATAATACGCCCCTCGCCCCCCCTTCACTTCTAATAATCACAAATGGGCTCGCCTCCAGTAGTAGGACTCCCACCCCTCCCTTCAAGCGTCCCGTCTGCATCACAAAAGCCCTATAGCCATTCACCTCCAATACACGCCCCACCTTGATATTGTGTTCTTGCACAAATACAACATCCACTCTATGCCAGCACAAGAAACTTGCAAACCATGCATGCATCACATCCTGACACAAACCATTAATGTTAACTGTCATACACCTTAGGCCAGCGGTGGTTTCTTTCCCCTGTGCCTTGACACCTTCCTCACAACGCCTCCATGTCCTTTCGGACCTCCTTTATGCATGTCTCTACTGGCAGCCTGAACCCCTCCCCGGTCCAGCTCCGGGTCCCAAGTCCCTGAGGGGCCACCACCATCCTCCTCCACCACCTTGCCAGTCCTCTGTGCTGGAGTCAGGACATCATCTGAATCCGATGTCACAGCCTCACCCTTGCGCGTGACTCCACCTGTTTCCATCCTCACCTCCTGTGATACCTCACGGTGAACCTCCACCTCCACCACATGTCCAACCTTCCCACACTCTGGGCACATTGCCCCGTGAGACACCACCAAGTCGATGGGCTCATTTTGCTGTCCACACAGGTCTGCATCATTCCTCACATCAGCCCTCGTCACCGACTCGCCCTCCCCATCGGACTGGGGAAACAGCGAGGTGAGCACAGTCTCTAGGACCTCGTCGATGGCTTCCTCTGCCGAACCATGCAGTCCCCCACCATCAGGCAAAATGGGTCCCACATGGCCCCCAGCCACAGGGGCCGTCAGGTCCGCACCCGCCACTGCCTCCACTTGCTCCACCTCCTCACTCCACAGACGACCAGGCCTACGTCCTTCCTGTAGCTCCAGAGCACGTCCAACTTGCCCAGATTCCCCTGCGGCAGTACATTCTACACCATGAAGTCGAGTCTGTTGTTCACAATAGGCAGCAATGTGATCGTAACCACCAGAACGCTTGCAGGTCCTGCGTTGCCCAGCATAGGACACCATGAGCTGAGTCCTGAAGGCCTCCAACATAAAGGTATGATGGTATGGGGTGCCGTATCGTCATTTTCAGTGAAAACGTGCCCTCTGGGAATCCCACGTATGCACCTTCCACCCACTTGCCGGGCTGTGCCAGGTGAACGGTCCCGTAGTCCTTGAAAACATTGCGTTTGTCCGTTTCATCAGCCTCAAATGGTACATTTCACACTCTAACCCATGTATAATGCCTGGAGACGTCATGAAAGCAGACACTCACCATAGAATTGACGTCCACTCGCACATCCTGGTATTTTTCTACCAGCCTCTCATAGACGCCGGTGTTCAATAACTTAACAAACACCCTGCATGCGCCATTAAGTGCTACACATACAATTCTTCATCCTGTATACCATACGTTTCCCGGATGATTAATGGCAACAGCACAGGAGCAGCTTGCGGTGAAATCGCCCCACGAACCAGCTGGATGCCCACAGTATTTACCCTCCTCCTTACACTCTGCACCATATTGAAAAAAACAGGAAGTCTTCCAATCGCCGAGAGAGGGCAGCAGGCGTACGTCTCCTCACACCAACAGACGAGCAGAGAATGTCTTAATCATAGAATTCATTCGCCGCTTGACTTGAGCAGAATGCGGACGTGTGACTACTGCCCTCTGCTGGCCATTGGAGGAGACTTATATTTTCACAACATGGCGCAGTCTGTGAGAAGGCGTATGCACACAGTGTGCATTGAATTGTTGCGTGGTGCGATAACGCCTCAGTCTGCACAAGTGCTTTTACCGCAAATTATCCGTGACACCTATGGTGTTGCGGATCAAGAACTGTATGGTGTGGCACTAAATGGTGCCTATCGTATTTTCGTCAAGCTGAGATCAGCTGGAGTGTATGAACGGCTGGTTGACAAGTACCAGGACAGGAGCGTGGACGTTAATTCAGCGATACGTGTTCGACTAATCGACGTGTCTAAGCGTTACACATGGGTAAAAGTCTGAAATGTGCCATTTGAGGCGGACGAGACTGATCTGCGGTATGTATTTGAGCAGTATGGACCTGTACACCTGGCTATGGCTGGTAAATGGACGGATGGGGCGTATGCCGGCTTGCCGGATGGTACGTTCATGATCAAGATGGCGTTGAGGCATGCCATCCCGTCTTACGTCATAGTGGACGCATTTAGGACACAGGTAATGGTGTACTACGCTGGGCAGCAGAAGACGTGTAGGTTATGTGGTGCATATGACCAAATGGCGGCCCAGTGTGGGAGATGGCAGCGGAGAAAGGACCTAGGTAGTGAGATGGTGAAAGAGCCAGAACCAGAGGTGGGTCATGCTGATGAGTCACCTGTACATAGAAGTGGCACTTCCTGGAGTGAGGAAGTGGAGCGTGAGCTGTCACTGGTGGGTACCAGCCCATCACTGTCACAGTTAGTGGGAAGTGAGGCATCTGCCTTGGAGAACGGGAAGACTGTGCAGATTGGTGACGTGCAGGTAGAGGGAGGCCTACTGGTGAACGTGCAGGAAAAATCCTTTGAGAAGCAGGTTTCTGAGGATAACTTGAGTATGGTGAGGAGTACTGTTCAGATTGAAGATGAGCAACTTGGAAGATTGGCGAACATGGCAGATGACTCGCCAGGAGTGGTGGAAGTGATTGAGGTGAATGCTGAGATTCACAGGGAGGCATCCAGTGAGTTAGAAATGGATGCAGAGTGTGTCAACCGTAAGAGGGCGGCGACATATTCCGACTCAGATGATGTTTTGACCCCGGCACAGAGACCGGGGAAAAAGCCGTGGGTTGATGTGGTGCGTGGGAGCACTAAAGGTACGCCTGATCAGGTGTTGGATCAGGGGAAGCCACCAGTGGGCAGTGGAGAGAAAAGTGGACGAAGCAGACACACTGAAAGCGTGTCAGTGAAAGGTGAAAAGGGGCAGAGGGTGAAATCACATAAGTAGGTTTCCGGTGCATGACAGTGAATATTAATGGATTGTGTGCGAGTGAGAAGCGTCTGTGGGTAAAGGGATTTTTAAAACGTTATGCTATAGACATTGTTTTTGTGCAGGAACATAATTTCAAGCTGGGAAAGGAATTGGAGGTGGATGGGTACAGTGTGTTTGTGATGTATTCGGAGCAAATGAAGGGAGGGGTGGGAATCCTGATCCGAGAGACGAGCCCGTTTGTTGTTCTTAGGAGTGAAGGGGGGGGTCGTGTGTTAAGAATAGATGGGTGGTGGAGAGGTGAGCGGATGGCAGTCGTTTGTGTGTATGTGCCGGCTGAGAATGATGTAAGGGTAAAGGATGAATTTGTGAATAACGTATTGGTATATTATTTGCGGTCATTACCGTCAGTGACAATAGTTGGTGGCGACTGGAACTGTGTGGTGCGCAGGAAGGATGTGGAACCGAGAGGGGTAGGGTGTTTTTTGGCAGGTTTAGGGGATCTATTGAGAGGTGTGGGATTGAGGGATATAGTTGATGGTGGGGATTGCGAGATAGAGCACACATTTCATAGAAAGGGATATGCTGCACGATTAGATAGGTTGTATGTGACAAGGGGAGTGAGAGTGACGCGGGTGCAGACGGTGAATGTCGTTTATTCAGATCATAGGGCGGTTTATGCTGATTTAAATTGGGACGGTTTGCCTAAGAGATATTTGGGGTACTGGAAGCTGAATGTATGACTACTGGGTGAGGGGGGGGAGGGAGGGGATTTTGAAAGTTTGTGGGAGGACTTAGGGGGGGGGGGTAAGAGTGCAAGCGATTTATTGGGGTGGTGGGATGGGGTTGCGAGGACGAGGATCAGGCAATATTATGTGCGAAGGGGAAAGAATGAGGCATGGATGACATATGGGCTTCAACAGTATTTAGAGGGGCGGTTGCAGGGTTATCAGAGGGGTGCTGTGACAGGTGTGTATCCAATGGAGGACATTGAAGCATTAAAGTGGCAGATAAGAGATATGCACATTGAGAGATTTGATGAGGTGAGGGTGCAAGGTGGGTTAGAGGAGGCGATTTGGGGTGACAGGCCGTCAGCCTGTGTGTTACGGGGTCAGCGGAGATGCAGGTTGGCAATGGAAATTGATAAGCTGGTAGTACACGAGAACTTAGGTGGGTATACGAAGGATCAGGAGTTGCGAACTACTGAGGGTATGAGTGGTTTTATGGATAGTTGGTTTGGAAAATATTTGCGGAGTGTAGGAGTGAACGGTGAGGATTTAGAGAGATTGGGAGAGAATGTATCTTGTGTGCTGAGTGGAAGTGATCGTATGGCATTGGGAGGGGATATTGAAGAGGGGGAGGTATGGAGAGCTTTGGAGAATATGGCGAGAGGTAAAGCGCCAGGTATAGATGGGTTACCTTGTGAATTCTATGTGAAGCATTGGAGTGTGTTGAAGGATTTTTTAGTGAACCTGATGAATGTGATGAAAAGTGAGAGGAGGATGGGTGAGTTGCAGCGTACTGCAGTAGTAGTATTGATTCCAAAAGGGGAAGGCCCTACTACAGTGCAGAACTACAGGGCGTTGTCGTTATGTGCTGATTATAAGATATTCGCAAAAATCTTGGGGAACAGGCTGAAGTGCGTGATAGAGTTGTTGCGAGAGGTCAGTATGGGGTGCCTGGAAGGACGATGTATGAGGGACATGGAATAATAAAAGATTTTGTGGAAAGTATGGAGGGGGAGAATAAAAGGGGGGGAGGTGTCTTAGCATTGGATTGGCAGGCTGTGTATGATTGCGTAGAACGAAAGGCACTGTGGCATATCTTATGGAGGCAGGGTTTTGGGGAAGAAATGGTACGTTGGATTGAGACTTTGTATAATAGGGTAGGTGTACGTGTGCAGGTGAATGGGAAATTGGGTGAGTGGGTTTCAATGGGTAGAGGCATAAGGCAGGGTTGTCCTGTCTCAACTGTTGTTTGCTTGTATACAGGACCCTTTTTATAGGGCAGTGGGGCGATGTTTAGGGGTGGTACGTGGTGTGGAGAATGGTGGGATGGGAATAATAGGGTATGTGGATGATACAACAATTCTAATGAGCAGGGAGGAAAGTTCACATGAGGTGGAGGATGTAATTGGTGGTTTTGAAGGTGTTACAGGTTTAAAAGTGAATGTGGAGAAATCGAAATTATTGGTCTTAGGGAATTGGGTTTTTTTTTTTATATATATTTTATTTAAAACATTACAATACAAGGTGGAAATTATATTAAAAGGTACACATAATGAGTTAAATCACAAATTCCCAATTCACCCTTACAAAAATGATTACAACAGACAAAAGTGTTCTGACACCCTAATACCACACACCATATACACCCAGTTATACCAGAGTTATATACCTGTGAAGGCTGAAACTTTTGACACAATTTCACCCCCCCCCTCTCGCAAATATAACCATCACCAACCTGACTGCATCTTAACTTAACATTAAAGGATACATAGGAATTACACTATCATGAGTGATACAGTAACATCTTAGACACAAAATATTAATAACAATGAAATGGGATACATGTCATTACTTAACACAATGACACCTCAACCTGGTGAAAGAAAACCCCAAAAGCTTAATTTTCTAAGAAGGTTGCAATATTGAATGTCAACTCTCAAAGGCAACTTATGTGCAGTCTTAGCATGTAAACCCTATTCATGCAACATAGTATATAAATAAAACTTTATATTATGAAAAACATCACAGAATACAAAGGTATAAAGTATAAACCCCAGCCATGTAGCGGCTACACACAAAAAATTCCACATACTTCCCTAACACAGACAAAACAAAACAAAATTTTTGTGACAACTGCACCTAAACACAACTCACATCATATGACTTAAGACTGCTATGTACATAGATAACAACATAATAATATGACTTAAGACTGCTATGTACATAGATAACATAATAATAAATCTAATTTGAATGGATCACAGTTGATTAATCAGCCTTCACATATCAGGCGTTAGAGAATAATTCTCATAGTACAAGTCCAACTTGCATGTAGTCCCATCTCGCTACATACAATAATATGCGTATTATCTACACATAATACTAACACACTGGACAAGCAACTGTCCATCACTTCCAATCAATATGCTGCCCTACCCTCGCTATGCACAGTGATGTAGGCAACCCCCCCCCCTTGAATACCTTATCCATCATCACTACTACCTTGAAGGAACAGGAGGACTATATGAATAGTGTATAGTCCATGCCACACAAAAAAACTGGCCAGCTCCACAGGTGCCAGCACCCGTGGTTCACATATTCACTCACGCATCATTCATCCAACACTCACGCAAACATTTGTTGTCATCCATTACCAGGGAGGCGACCCTGTTTTCACCCATGACTTCCCTACCCCAGCAACACTTTCCAATCGTACCCTCCCCTCCCTCGTATATTACAAGTCTAATAAAACCTGTAACGTAAGTTGCCTATATCCCTCTGAAAAATCCTTCACCCACCTCCTCCCATAAATTTCCTTATTTCTGCATACCGTTTTATAGAACGTTACCGCTAACACCCTCCTCTTCACCTCAGTAACCTGTTTCCCCCGCAATCCCCACACTATATAGATATAATCTGCCATAATGTATCCCACAGCTCTGATTACACTTTCCTCCCAACCCCCCACGTCGAGACTTAATGCTCTCAATACAGAAATTCCTTTACCTCCTATCCTATTTATCACCCTACTTAACAACCCCTTGACAATCCTCATTCCATCACAAAAATATACTACATGAAAAGCCGACTCCTCCCCACCACATATCCCACACTCCCCCCCGTCAACGACGCGTCTATCCCGTAGAACCACACCCGACGGTAAAATGCCGTGCAGAAAACGATACATGACATCCCGAACACGAGGTTGCAACCTCATCCTACTCAACCTATTCCATATACTTCCCCATGCATACATGGGGAAAATTCCCTCTACAGGCGCTACAACCCTCCCGGCTAACAATCTACACAACCTACCTATTTTAACCTTTGCTGGCTCTCGATCCCACGCCAGAGCCCTCAACACAGTTTCACACTCATGCAACTCAACTCCTGTATACATCCGTTGCAATCTGTTATGGATCCTGGCCAAACCCCCCCCACCCACACTTTCCCTCATCACCTCCCTTTTAATGAAGATACATTTGACCCTCCGCTTTAAGTCCAGCAATCCCAGCCCCCCCTTACTTACAGGTAACATTACCACATCCCTTTTAATCCAATCACAGCTCGAACCCCACAAGAATTTAAAAACCTTCCTAAGTATATTCGTTATTGCTGGCCCAGTTAATGGGAACACGGCTGCCACGTGCCATACTTTGCTATACAGTAAGATATTAATAGCAATGGCACGCTGCACAAGGGTCAAATGATAAGGTCGCAATGCACCCAAGCGTCCCTGAATCCTTTCTACCATCCTAATCGAGTTTTCCGTGCGTGCCACAGTTAGATCGTCTGCATAAATCAGACCGCAAATTTTTAACGAATTCACCTGCCTCCCCACAACTGCACTACCCCAATCAACCCTACCGGCCCAAGCGCCTAACCCCATAACCATGGATTTATCTGAATTTACCCTCATACCAGTTGCCCCTGCGAACATTTTTACTACCCCGTCTAATGTGTCCATTGACATCCCCTCCCTGACCAGAACAGTTGTATCATCCACATACCCAATTAAAACTGGCCAAACCCTCGCAACCTCACACCCTGGTCCCTCTACGTGACACATACGCTGCTCCACCAATCTATAAAAGGGGTCCTGTATGCACGCAAACAATAATTGTGACATAGGACACCCCTGCCTAATTCCCCTACCCATTACAATCTTCTCACCCAATCGACCATTAATCTGTACCCTCGCTATTGCACCTCCATACAACGCCTCAACCCAACCCACTATTTCATCCCCAAACCCCTGACCCCTGAGGATGGCTTTTAATGCTTTCCTATCCACTCTATCGTATGCCCCTTGCCAATCGAGCGCCACCAAACCTCCCTCCCTCCCCCCCCCCTTTTGCCTCCACGAAATCCCTAAGTAACCCATGCCCCTCCACCATGGACCTCCCTGGCAAACCAAACTGAGTTTTTGATACTACCCGCCCCACCACACACTTGACCCGATTTCCCAAAATCTTCGCAAACAATTTATAATCTGTGCATAACAACGAGATCGCCCGGTAATCCCGAAGCGTATGCTGCCCCTTACCTTTCGGTACCAATACAACGACAGCCGTTGCCTGCTTCTCATCCAGCTCACCTCTCTCCTTCATGCAATTTAATAACCTAACCAAAAAACGCCTCATTAATTCCCAATGCTGCTGATAAAACTCTGCAGGGAGTCCATCAATTCCCGGTGCTTTGCCCTTTCGCATTCCACTTAAAGCCCTCCATATTTCTCCCTCGGTTATTTCCCCACCCAGTGCTTCCCTATCACTGTTACGCAACTGACATACCACACTCCCACACACCTGTTCTAAAACCCAATCCTCTACCCCTTCTCGTTGCCAGTACTTCTCATACCACTTGTCAGCAAACGCCCCCATTCCTTCCGTAGCTTGTATGACCTGCCCCTCCCTGTACCCTCCTATCGACTCATGAACCTCCAACCATGGAATAGTCATTGCCTGCTGTCTTTGTTTCTGCCTACGCAATACGCATGATGAAGGTCTATCGCCCCATAACACCTCTTCCACCCCCACCTGTACCCGCACCGCTTGGAACCTCTCATCCTGTACCTCACGCAGTCTCCCTTTAATTGCCATAATATCATCCATGGGATAATTGCCCGCCACCGCCCCCCTCGCATAGCAACCCCGTAATCTATCCTCCAAATAGTTAGCAAGCCCATATTTTAAAGAATTGATACGTTTCCCTTCCTTTACGTAATATTGCTTAATCCGTTCTTTAGCCACACCATCCCACCACATCACCACATCCTCTACCCCATTTATCTCTGCACTTAACCCCTCCCACAGCTTTGCAAATCCCTCTATCCCCTCCTCATCACCTAACACACTTGTATTTAATTTCCAATAACCCCTAGATATACCTGCTAGTGACTCCCACGCCACCTCTGCTACTACCGCCCGATGATCCGAATAAGCTACTTCTATTGTACGGAAAAATGTCAACCCAACCCTGAGATATATACAGCCTATCCAACCTAGCAGCGTTCTACCTCCCACGCCCCTCCTCCAACCGCATCCCGCAACTGAATATCTCTCAAAAGATCTCGCAAGGCCGCCGACACGTGCCCCGCCCCTTTTGGTTCCACGTCAGCCCTCCTAATAACGCAGTTCCAGTCCCCACCAACGACGGCCACTGTAGGTAACCCACGTAAGAAGAAAACTAGTTCTTCACATACAAAATCCCTTTTTACCCTCACATCATTTTCTGCTGGTGCATACACACTTACAAAAGAAACCCTCTGCCCCATCCACCACCCATCCACGCGCAATATTCTTCCCCCCCTCCCCCCTCACTTCTTAGCAACACAAACGGGCTCGCCTCCCTGATCAATATCCCCACACCACCTTTCAGACGTGCAGATGGCAGAGTCATAACCTGAAACCCCTCCACCTCGAGCACTCTTCCCTCCTTGAAATTGTGTTCTTGCAGGAACACTACATCCACCCTATATTTATACAGAAACATTCGAAACCATTCCTTCTTCACACTATTACACAATCCATTGACGTTCACAGTCATACACCTAAGGCCTCTTTATAGTTTCCAACCCTTCCTCCTCTCTTCATTCATCCCAGGGCCTCCTGCCCCAGAGCCAGCACAAGGCTTCACACCATCAACCCCTCCCCCTTTTTTGCGATGCCTCTTATCATGACTACTTCGACAGTGCTCTTCCTTCCTCCCAGACCTCTGCGCCGGCGTCAGGACATCATCTGAGTCTGACGCCGCCGCTCTCTTCCTCGTGATGCCCTCTACATCCATGTTATCTTCTGAGGTTCCCTCACGATGAACCTCAACCTCCACCACGCCCCGTTCCACAGCACACGGCGACAACTCTCTCTTACTAGTTGGCCCGTCAACCCTGCTATGTTTTTTATCCTTACATTCCTCTACAGGCAACGCCGTGCCTCTCACCAGCTCAGGAACAACATCCTCTGCAGGCGGTGTCAATGTCCTTAACACTTCCTGAAGCTCTTCCTCTAGAGCCTGCACCTCCTCCTGCACTTGCACTTCTGTACTTTTCCTTTGTGTAGTAACAGATCCTTTTACATCACAGCTTACCTCACACATGCCAGTCTCCTCTTTGGACCCCTCCCCCTCTTCACTCCACAAGCGCCCAGGCCCTTGCTTTCGCACTGGGCTCTCAACAGCTATCACGCTGGTAACTGGTGCTTCACCAGTTTGCGCTGGCGCCCTCCTCAGCTTCACGCACTCTGCCGCCATATGGTCGTACGCCCCACATATTCTGCACGTACGTCTCTGTCCGGCATACGATACCATAACTTGCGTCCTGAAGTCCTCCAACACGACGTAAGACGGTATGGGATGTCTCAGAGTCATCTTCAGGGAAAAGGTACCCTCCGGACGTCCCATATAAGCACCTGCCGTCCACTTGCCCTTTTGTGCCAGATGTACGGTCCCATATGTCTCAAAAACACTCCTTACGTCAGCCTCATCTGCCTCAAATGGGACATTACGTATCTTAACCCACGTAAAGTGGCGAGATACGTCGATCAAACGCACCTTCACAGCTGGAGTAGCGTCAAGACTCACGTCTTGGAATCTCGTCACCAAAGACTCATACACGGACGTGGAATTCAATTTGACGAAGATTCTATAAGCCCCATTCAGGGCTACACCATACACCTCATTGTCCTGGATTCCATAGGTCTCCCTAATGATTGTTGGGAGTAAGACTTGCACTGAAGAGGGTGAAATCGCCCCACGAAGCAGCTCAATACCAATGGTATTTACGCGCCTCCTCACACTCAGCGCCATGTTGATACAAGGTAGCTCGCCTGAAACAGCAGAGGGGTGCAGCGCACAACCTCACTCGACCGTGGTCAGGCAGCGAATGACTTAGGGAATTGGGTAGGGAGGGTGCGATGGGAAACAGCTGCGCGTTGGTGTGTGGTGGATAGACTAAAGGTGTGTGGGATAATTTATATGGGGAATGCCGGGGAGGCACGGATGCTTAATTCTGGGAGGGCAGTGGATGGGTTGGTGGGTAGGTTAAATGTTTTGAGACCCTTGCATTTGACGATACATCAACGTGTATATTACAACCTAGGATTTCAAATGGCCTGTTATCCCAGGTGTAATGGGAGCAAATAAACACAGTAGAAAAAGTTTAGACTTATATTATCCTTCACCAATTTAGAACAGCAATATGTACACTATGTACAGTGATAAATATAGTGCACTCCACGGTAAGCAAGGCAGAAATAGAAGCCACAAGATAGCAGACCGTGCTTCAACCAGCTCTAGAATGGGAATGACAAGGGCAGACAGGAGAGCGGTATCCACATAACCTCTGTGATTGCCAATCCCACCTTCTTATTGGCTAGAACCTGGTCACTAGTTGAACGATGGGGCCCCATCATCAACTCTTAGCAACCTGGTTCGCTGGTTGGGGGAGATAACCTGTAAATGAGGGTGTGTCCATGCACCGAATAAAGGTTACGTACTCTTTGCATGCCACAGTGTAATAGTGGTGAATATGATGTTATATAGTATGGTCTGGCATGTGGCAGCAGTATATCCGTTGGCAGGACCGGACATAACTAGAATGCTAAAAAAGGTTTTTCGATATATATGGGGTTCTGGGTGTGATTGGTTGGGTAGAAGTGTTGTTATGCTACCGGTCGACAAAGGTGGATTGGGTTTAATAGATATAAGATTAAGGGTTAAGTGTATATATTTGAAGAGGGGGTTTCTCCGAGTGGAAGGTCGTGTGGGGAAGGGTGTGCAAGCATTATATGAGGAGGCACGAAGGTGGTGGGTAGGATCAGAGATGAGAGAGTGTGAGGATGTGCTGCGAGCTTTATTGTATGTTAGAAATCCGTCTAGGATACGGGTAGGTGTTCTGGAGCGTGCTGTAGGGGTGAGGGTGATTGCAAATGTTGAGGGCATATACCCAATGTATGCATGGGGAGACATTTGGGTAAGGTTGCGGTTGGTGCGCATCAGACCAAGAGTGAGAGAGGTAATGTTTCGTTTCCTTCATGGAATATTGCCGTCTGGTGTGGTGCTTCGGGAGAGAGTGTTGATGGTGGAGGACGTATGTAGGGTGTGTGGGGTTAGGGAGACAGCTTTTCATGTAGTATATTTTTGTAAAAATTTGGAGTGTATACCGGAGTGGATGGGTGGGATTTTGAGGAGGGTGGGTGGGGGAGGGATATCGGTAATAAGGGCATTGAGTTTAGATGTGGGAGGTGTGGAAGAGTCTGTGCAGCGTGCTTTGGTCTACATCATAACTGATTTTGTTTTCGTATCATTGGCCATGAGGGGTAATGGGGATTGGATGGTGCGAAAGAAGGTATTGGCTGCAACAATGTACAAAACACTTAGTCGTAATAGGGGGATATATGGAAGTAGATGGGAAAGGGCTTTTCCTGAAGGATATCGAAGTATGAATGTCAGAGGTTTGTTGGCGGAGTGAGGAGAAAAAAAAAAAAAAAAAAAAAAAAAAGGGGGGGGGGGAGGGGTTTGGATTTTCTGGGGTTGCACCGGGCTCGTCTCAGAATTTGGGAATGTATGAGGAGTTCCATGATATGGTGTGAAATGGCAGCGTAGTTGTGGAGTGTGTTTTAAGTAAGTTTGTGGTGGTTTGTAAGGGAAAAGTTCTTAAGATTTTTATGGACATGGAAATGAGCAATATTTGTGTGCATGTGAAAAGTATACGGTCATACTCAGAATGGTATACTGATGTATGTTATGGATAAGTTAAATTTGGAATATGTTGTAATGTATTATCAGGATTGGTGGTTGTATTAAAGCAAAGGACATGCGGGCGTGATAAATATGTCTGTGTACCAAATGTACTGCTCATAATGAGATAATACAATGTGTGTGATTTTTATCATCAAGTGTATATAGCAGTATGTAAGAGAGAATTTCATGTACTCAGTATGGGTTGTATATTGGTATTCGGTGAAGTTCAATTAATATTATTGACGAGTGATGGGTATATAAGGACGTGTTGATGTACAATGTGTTAAGTAGGGTTAGGATGGTGAGGCAAGAAATGCTGCGGTCTGTAGAATAAGAATATAGTCTCGTTTCAGTTAATGTTTAATAGTAATGACTATGTATATTTCATTATATGGTAGAAGAAGTTTGTTACTCAACACTGGAAATTATATTTGAAAAATATTACTAAATATACGTGATTGTGTAAGTTCGCTTGTGGGATGAATGTAATGTATGGACGTGAGGTGGGACGAATGTAGTGTATGGAAGTGAGGTGGGACGAATCATTTGTTATATTGTACTGTGTTTAGTTTTTCTGTGGTGATTAGCCCTGTCGGTCTTCTTCCTCAGACCGAACCTAATTACCCCCCATTCTCCCCTCCCCTATCCCATCCTCCCCATCCTCCCCTTTTTCCATTCCTCCTCCTCCTCCTCACCCCTCCCTTTTGCCCTTCCTCTTTTTAGCCTTCGTGATTTCTCCCACAGGCGCGCTAGTTCCTAGGTAGGGGAAAGGACACGGGGGTCCATCCCATTCCGTTGAGGTTTCTTGGCGGTGGCGTAGTTTGCCGTGGAATCTGGATTGCCTAGGGATGTCCCGATCCCTCTCCGGTATCCCGGAGTAGCTTTGGGTGTCTTTTGGGCGACGGGTGTAGCTCTGGAAGCCACCTTTCGGATTCCGGGGGTGGTGGCTGAAGGAGGTATGCTTTGTGGCGGATATCCGGCCGCCCTCTCTTTTGTCCACCGAGGTAGCTCGGCAGATGTGAGGTTGCTATCCCAGATTGCTGGTTTACTGGCATGAAGGGTAGGGTATGGCACGGGTTCCATGCTGCATCTGCGCTACTAGCGGTGTCGAGTCCTCTTGGGCGCGGAGGGAGATTTCTGGCCCTTTCATTCCTCCTAGGAACTATCCCTCCCCGGTCCCCCCTTTTTTTTTCTTTTTTTTATTTTTATTTTCTTTTCTTCTTTCTTTTTTTTTTCTTAAAAACAAAAAGAAAGAAGTAACCTAACCATGGCAGCCCTAGTCCATGAACCTGGTACCCCCGGGCCCCTTCTTGATACAGCACCCCGTTCTGACCCCGCCTCGTCTTTGGACCACTCTTCAGACATTCCTCATGCCTCTGTACCTATTGCCAGTGCTGTTTCCTCACCCGCTTCAGGTACTGAGGCCTCGACTGACTCCTTCGATTTATCAGACCTTCGCTCTCCTCTGACTATGCTTCCGGCCTCTCCCTCTACGGTGCGGCAATTTTCAAATCGCCGACCAGTTCCACGTCGGACCAACTCTGGTCCCACGCCTAAACGTCAACGACAATTACCTGCTGATGATACTTCTCCACCTTCACCTTCTCGTTCTTCTCAGAAACGATCGACACGTCCTTCACTACCTTTCCACGCTCAGTTTCAGACTGAACAGTGGACTAAATTCTTCACTTTACGACCAACTTCCTCTACTGCCTATCTTTCTGACCATAGTATTGGCAAGGCACTCCTACGCCATGTTGGTAAAGATATTTCTTTTCATGCTCTTAAGAGCGGTACGCGCATCATTACCGTACAGAATGCTACCCAGGCTCGTGAGCTCTCTCGTCTTTCACATATAGATACTGTTCCTGTCACCCTTGAAAAACATCATTCCCTCAATTCTTGTAGTGGTACCGTTATTCTGCCCCATACCATAGTTCAACAAAATTTCCAGACATGTGGCACCGACATTCTAGAACAGCTGGAACTCCAAGATCTCCCAATCCTCAAGGTAGACACTTACGTTCTTCCTGCCCGTGGGCGGAGACGATACCCTAGCAATGTGGCTCGTTTAACTTTTGACAGCCGAGAACTCCCATCCTCCGTTTATATAGCAGGACATCGGTTACAAGTTCGAAAGGTGATCCCTACACCACAACAGTGTAGAAATTGCTGGCGATTTGGCCATCCAGCGAAATATTGCAGATCTATCGCCGAATGCCCAGTCTGTGGTGCCGATGACCATTCTAATACGTCTTGCAATCGATCTCCCTCTTGCCTTAACTGTCATGAGGCTCACCCTTCGTACTCTCGCCGTTGTCAGGTCTATTT
The DNA here is from genome assembly GCF_038502225.1 of Cherax quadricarinatus. Taxonomy (NCBI): domain Eukaryota; kingdom Metazoa; phylum Arthropoda; class Malacostraca; order Decapoda; family Parastacidae; genus Cherax; species Cherax quadricarinatus. The sequence goes on along the minus strand of NC_091363.1, from coordinate 21,050,931 downwards.
AAACGAGCGGGAAATCCGTTACCTCAAAGAGACAGAAGGTCTCCCTTATGCCATGGCAGTTTCTCATCTCCGCCTCCAAGGGAGACTCCCACGTGTTTCTTATTCCCGTGTTTCAAAACGTCCCCCCACTTCTGGTATCCCATCTTCTACACCCACCTCTGTGGTTACCTCTCCCATAATCACTCCTGTATCTAATCCTTTTGCTGTCCTCGGCTCAGACGTCCCTACTTCAATGCCTCAGTCTAATCTCGCTTCTTCGAGTTCTCTCTTACAAGCCTCAGTATCGACGAGACCTCGTACGACACCTCTTCCCAATCGTCCCTCTACTTCTCAAAAGTCAAAAAAAGGTCCGGTAACACCTCCTACCCATCTTCCACCTCCTCATTTTACCCTCCCTGTCTCTGTCCCTAGTTCTTCCCCTCTCACTGGCTCAGTTACAAGTGCAGAGGTTCACCCTCCTCCTCGTAATGTACCTTCCTCCCCTGTTCCCTCCCAAGTTTCTTCCTCTTCTGCCACCTCCCAGGTTCCTGTCTCTTCTGTCCCCTGCCACGCTTCTCCAGTTCCCTCCACCCTTTCGCCCCCCCCCCTACCTTGGTACAGTTCAATACAGTTCCAATCTTTACTCATCCTCCCCCTACCATTCCCAATATTGTCTCCCATACGACATCTCTGAATTCCGAAACACTTGAAGCAATCTCTGAATATATTGCAGAGACCAAACCATCAATTGACACTGATCCACCTTCCGCTCTTTCTCTCTCCTCTGCTCCATCTGCGCAACTCCTTTCTTCACAGCGCACCGTTCCTTCGCTGCTTGAACATTTTCCACTGCCTCCGCATGTGGACTTTTCTAACCCTTCTAGTCCGTAGGAACCCTTACCTGCGGATTTCAAGTATCTTTATCATTGCCAATCATGGCCTTTTTACAGTGGAATATACGCGGCCTCAGGGGTAATCGGGGTGAGCTTCAGATGTTACTCTCCCAGTTTGCCCCTGTTGGTGTTTGCTTACAGGAACCAAAATTACACTCTGCTGTTATTTCTCACATCTCAGGCTATAATTTATTGTATTCTTCAGATCCTTTTCCTGATGGGACCTTTAATGAAAGTGCCCTTCTTCTCCGCACTGATATTCCGTACCATCAGCTATTTATTCATACTTCGCTGCATTACACAGCAGCCCGTATCCACTTACATAGGTGGTATACGCTCTGTTCTTTATATCTCTCTCCTTCTCGGGCATTATCTATTCCGGATTTTGCCTTCCTTGTTTCGTCATTACCGTCACCGATTCTGTTACTTGGTGATTTTAATGCCCACCATTTCGTCTGGGGAGGGTCTCACTGTGATTCCCGTGGAATTCAGTTAGAGGCTTTTCTTGCCACCCACCCCCTCCATGTTTTAAATACAGGTACTCACACCCATTTTGATCCTCGGACTCATACTCTCTCTTGCATCGATCTCTCAGTTTGCTCTTCCTCCGCCGCATTAGACTTTACTTGGTCTGTTCTCCCGGACTTACATGACAGTGATCATTTCCTAATCATTCTTACTTCCCCTTCATATTCGCCACCTCTTCGCACCCCACGCTGGCAATTTAATCGGGCAAATTGGAACCTTTACTCACACCTGACTGTTTTTAAAGAGGTTCCTTCTTCGTCCTCCATCGATGAGCTTTTACACCTCTTCTCGTCCTCTGTTTTCACCGCAGCTTCTCATTCTATACCCCAAACTTCGGGCAGGCATTCTCAGAAATGCGTGCCTTGGTGGTCTCCTGCTTGTGCTCGTGCAGTACGTTTGAAACGCGCTGCATGGGGCAGGTACCGGTACAATAGAACCACAGAGCGACTCCTTGATTTTAAACAGAAGCGTGCGATCGCTCGCCGTGTCATCCGTGACGCTAAACGCACTTGCTGGCGAGATTATGTCTCCACCATCACCTCTGCTTCCTCTATGAGTGCAGTCTGGAAAAAAGTACGAAAACTGAGTGGTAAATATTCTCCTGACCCGGCTCCTGTTCTGCGGGTTGCCGGTGTTGATATAGCAAACCCACTAGATGTTGCCAATGAAATTGGCAATCATCTGGTCCGTATTTCTCAGGGACTCCATCTATGCCCCTCATTTCTTTCCTCAAAGTCTGCCAGAGAGTTAGCACCCTTGGACTTTTCTTCTCTCAGAGAAGAACAGTATAATGTGCCTTTTACACTTCAAGAACTGGAGGCAACACTCTCAGCTTGTCGATCATCGGCAGCTGGGCCCGACGACATTCATATTCGTATGCTACAACATTTACATCAGTCAGCCCTTGCAGTCCTATTACGCCTTTACAATCTTATTTGGTCACAAGGAGTTCTTCCACAGCTGTGGAAATCCGCCATTGTTCTCCCTTTCCGCAAACCAGGCACTACGGGACATGAAACCTCCCACTATCGTCCCATTGCTCTTACCAGTGCAGTTTGCAAAGTAATGGAACGTCTAGTAAATAGACGTTTAGTGTGGTATTTAGAGACACACAACAGTCTCTCCACTCGTCAATATGGCTTTCGTAAGGGACGTTCTACCATAGACCCCTTACTGCGCTTGGATACGTATGTTCGTAATGCCTTTGCGAATAACCACTCAGTTATTGCCATATTTTTTGACCTTGAGAAGGCATATGACACAACTTGGAGGTATAATATTTTAGCCCAAGCCCACTCCTTAGGCCTTCGAGGCAATCTACCATCCTTCCTTAAGAACTTTTTAACTGACAGGCATTTCCGTGTTCGGGTTAATAATGTGCTCTCCCCGGACTTTGTCCAAGCTGAAGGTGTCCCCCAGGGATGTGTTCTGAGCACAACACTTTTTCTCCTTGCTATTAATGATTTGGCCTCTAGTCTTCCATCAAATATTTGGTCATCACTCTATGTTGATGACTTCGCTATTGCCTGTGCAGGCGCTGACTGTCACCTCCTTACAGTTTCTCTCCAGCATGCAGTCGACCGTGTTTCCAATTGGGCCACCACACATGGGTTTAAATTTTCCAGCACTAAAACCCACCAAATCACTTTCACTAGATGCTCTGTCATCTCTGATCATCCTTTGTACCTCTATGGCTCACGTATCCCTGAACGTGATACAGTCAAGTTTCTGGGCCTCCTCTTTGATCGTAGGTTATCCTGGAAACCTCACATTACCTCTCTGAAGGCAACTTGTCACAGCCGGCTGAACCTTCTTAAAACCCTTGCTCATCTTTCGTGGGGAGCTGATCGTCGAACCCTCCTTCACCTACATTCCACCCTTATTTTATCGAAACTTGATTATGGTGACCAGATCTATTCAGCGGCATCTCCTGCTACTCTCTCTAGCCTTAACCCCATTCATCACCAAGGATTACGTTTATGCCTTGGTGCTTTTCGCTCTTCCCCTGTCGAAAGCCTCTATGCAGAAGCGAACGTTCCATCCTTATCCGATCGCCGTGATGCCCATTGCCTGCGCTACTATGTACGCTCTCATGATCTCCGCAATCCTTCCATTTATAGAATGGTCACTGATATTAGTAGACATTCTTTATTTGTTCGCCGCCCCTGCTTACTCCGTCCCTTCTCTCTTCGCCTTCATTCGCTCTTGTCTTCTTTTCAACTACCACCTTTCTATGTACATGTAGCATCTCACTTTTCCCTACCCCCCTGGGAAGTTCCAGCTGTTCGAGTCTGTTCTTTCTCCCTCCCTTGCTCGAAAGCCCAACTGTCTACGGTCGCTTCCCGCTCTCTTTTTCTTGACCACTTTCACTCTCATTCTCATGCCATTGCTGTGTACACAGATGGCTCTAAGTCTTCTGACGGCGTAGGATTCGCAGCAGTGTTTCCGGACAGCGTCGTACAAGGGCATTTACTATCTTCAGCTAGTATTTTTACTGCTGAATTATATGCCATCCTTACAGCACTTATCCGTATTGCATCTATGCCTGTGTCATCATTTGTGGTTGTCTCAGACTCCCTTAGTGCTTTACAGGCTATACAAAAATTTGATACACCTCACCCCTTAGTCCTCCGTATCCAACTTTGGCTACGCCGCATCTTTACTAAGCATAAAGATATTGTTTTTTGTTGGGTCCCTGGTCATGTTGACGTACAGGGCAATGAACAGGCAGACACTGCTGCGCGGTCAGCAGTACATGACCTACCAGTTTCTTTTAGAGGTATTCCATGTACGGACTATTTTGCTGTAATATCTTCCCACCTTCACACCTGTTGGCAACAACGTTGGTCTACTATGCTCGGCAACAAACTTCAGTCTATTAAACCGAGTATAGGTTACTGGCCGTCTTCTTATCACCAGTGTCGAGGTTGGGAGACTACTCTCTCCCGTCTTCGCATTGGCCATACTCGTCTTACTCATGGATATCTCATGGAGAGGCGTCTTGCTCCTCTCTGTGAGAATTGCCAAGCTCCATTATCAGTCAGCCACATTCTGTTGGACTGCCCACTTTATCAACGAGCACGCAGAATTTACCTCTGTCGTCGTCTTCGCCCCGCTGCTCTCTCTTTACCTTCCCTTCTCGCTGATGGACCCACCTTTCATCCGGACTCTCTTATTGACTTTTTGACAACGACTGACTTACTTCACAAATTCTGATACTTTCAGCCCTTTCTACTTGTATCTCTTGCTTCCCTCTACCCCCGTACTATCCCCTGCCCCGCTGTTTTCTGTAACCTGCTGATCATCCCCCCTCCCTCCTGCCATCCAATTCCCTTGCTTCCTTCCCTACCCTTCAGCGCTGTATAGCCCTTGTGGCTTAGCGCTTCTTTTTGATTATAATAATAATAATAATATATTGCATATTGTGTTTATGGCTGCAATTTTGGATGTAATAAACCCACCTGTATATGAAGCTGTGGGCTGTCTTTAGTTTAGTTCTTATGTATAAGTTTAGTGCTACGGTAGGGAATGTGGAGTTTTCTTTTGTTATATATAATGGATACGTTTCATTGCTTACATTGTCTACATGTATAACTATGTATTGCGTTTTTCAATAAAATATAAAAAAAATCATAGAATTGATAAGGGAAAAAGGCGAGTGGTGCATTGAGGTATATTTTTTATTATCACACCGGCCGATTCCCACCAAGGCAGGGTGGCCCGAAAAAGAAAAACTTTCACCATCATTCACTCCATCACTGTCTTGCCAGAAGGGTGCTTTACACTACAGTTTTTAAACTGCAACATTAACACCCCTCCTTCAGAGTGCAGGCACTGTACTTCCCATCTCCAGGACTCAAGTCCGGCCTGCCGGTTTCCCTGAATCCCTTCATAAATGTTACTTTGCTCACACTCCAACAGCACGTAACCATTTGTCTCCATTCACTCCTATCAAACACGCTCACGCATGCCTGCTGGAAGTCCAAGCCCCTCGCACACAAAACCTCCTTTACCCCCTCCCTCCAACCCTTCCTAGGCCGACCCCTACCCCGCCTTCCTTCCACTACAGACTGATACACTCTTGAAGTCATTCTGTTTCGCTCCATTCTCTCTACATGTCCGAACCACCTCAACAACCCTTCCTCAGCCCTCTGGACAACAGTTTTGGTAATCCCGCACCTCCTCCTAACTTCCAAACTACGAATTCTCTGCATTATATTCACACCACACATTGCCCTCAGACATGACATCTCCACTGCCTCCAGCCTTCTCCTCGCTGCAACATTCATCACCCACGCTTCACACCCATATAAGAGCGTTGGTAAAACTATACTCTCATACATTCCCCTCTTTGCCTCCAAGGACAAAGTTCTTTGTCTCCACAGACTCCTAAGTGCACCACTCACTCTTTTTCCCTCATCAATTCTATGATTCACCTCATCTTTCATAGACCCATCCGCTGACACGTCCACTCCCAAATATCAGAATACGTTCACCTCCTCCATACTCTCTCCCTCCAATCTGATATTCAATCTTTCATCACCTAATCTTTTTGTTATCCTCATAACCTTACTCTTTCCTGTATTCACCTTTAATTTTCTTCTTTTGCACACCCTACCAAATTCATCCACCAATCTCTGCAACTTCTCTTCAGAATCTCCCAAGAGCACAGTGTCATCAGCAAAGAGCAGCTGTGACAACTCCCACTTTGTGTGTGATTCTTTATCTTTTAACTCCACGCCTCTTGCCAAGACCCTCGCATTTACTTCTCTTACAACCCCATCTATAAATATATTAAACAACCACGGTGACATCACACATCCTTGTCTAAGGCCTACTTTTACTGGGAAAAAATTTCCCTCTTTCCTACATACTCTAACTTGAGCCTCACTATCCTCGTAAAAACTCTTCACTGCTTTCAGTAACCTACCTCCTACACCATACACTTGCAACATCTGCCACATTGCCCCCCTATCCACCCTGTCATACGCCTTTTCCAAATCCATAAATGCCACAAAGACCTCTTTAGCCTTATCTAAATACTGTTCACTTATATGTTTCACTGTAAACACCTGGTCCACACACCCCCTACCTTTCCTAAAGCCTCCTTGTTCATCTGCTATCCTATTCTCCGTCTTACTCTTAATTCTTTCAATTATAACTCTACCATACACTTTACCAGGTACACTCAACAGACTTATCCCCCTATAATTTTTGCACTCTCTTTTATCCCCTTTGCCTTTATACAAAGGAACTATGCATGCTCTCTGCCAATCCCTAGGTACCTTACCCTCTTCCATACATTTATTAAATAATTGCACCAACCACTCCAAAACTATATCCCCACCTGCTTTTAACATTTCTATCTTTATCCCATCAATCCCGGCTGCCTTACCCCCTTTCATTTTACCTACTGCCTCACGAACTTCCCCCACACTCACAACTGGCTCTTCCTCACTCCTACAAGATGTTATTCCTCCTTGCCCTATACACGAAATCACAGCTTCCCTATCTTCATCAACATTTAACAATTCCTCAAAATATTCCTTCCATCTTCCCAATACCTCTAACTCTCCATTTAATAACTCTCCTCTCCTATTTTTAACTGACAAATCCATTTGTTCTCTAGGCTTTCTTAACTTGTTAATCTCACTCCAAAACTTTTTCTTATTTTCAACAAAATTTGTTGATAACATCTCACCCACTCTCTCATTTGCTCTCTTTTTACATTGCTTCACCACTCTCTTAACTTCTCTCTTTTTCTCCATATACTCTTCCCTCCTTGCATCACTTCTACTTTGTAAAAACTTCTCATATGCTAACTTTTTCTCCCTTACTACTCTCTTTACATCATCATTCCACCAATCGCTCCTCTTCCCTCCTGCACCCACTTTCCTGTAACCACAAACTTCTGCTGAACACTCTAACACTACATTTTTAAACCTACCCCATACCTCTTCGACCCCATTGCCTATGCTCTCATTAGCCCATCTATCCTCCAATAGCTGTTTATATCTTACCCTAACTGCCTCCTCTTTTAGTTTATAAACCTTCACCTCTCTCTTCCCTGATGCTTCTATTCTCCTTGTATCCCATCTACCTTTTACTCTCAGTGTAGCTACAACTAGAAAGTGATCTGATATATCTGTGGCCCCTCTATAAACATGTACATCCTGAAGTCTACTCAACAGTCTTTTATCTACCAATACATAATCCAACAAACTACTGTCATTTCGCCCTACATCATATCGTGTATACTTATTTATCCTCTTTTTCTTAAAATATGTATTACCTATAACTAAACCCCTTTCTATACAAAGTTCAATCAATGGGCTCCCATTATCATTTACACCTGGCACCCCAAACTTACCTACCACACCCTCTCTAAAAGTTTCTCCTACTTTAGCATTCAAGTCCCCTACCACAATTACTCTCTCACTTGGTTCAAAGGCTCCTATACATTCACTTAACATCTCCCAAAATCTCTCTCTCTCCTCTGCATTCCTCTCTTCTCCAGGTGCATACACGCTTATTATGACCCACTTCTCGCATCCAACCTTTACTTTAATCCACATAATTCTTGAATTTACACATTCATATTCTCTTTTCTCCTTCCATAACTGATCATTTAACATTACTGCTACCCCTTCCTTTGCTCTAACTCTCTCAGATACTCCAGATTTAATCCCATTTATTTCCCCCCACTGAAACTCTCCTACCCCCTTCAGCTTTGTTTCGCTTAGGGCCAGGACATCCAACTTCTTTTCATTCATAACATCAGCAATCATCTGTTTCTTGTCATCCGCACTACATCCACGCACATTTAAGCAACCCAGTTTTATAAAGTTTTTCTTCTTCTCTTTTTTAGTAATTGTATACAGGAGAAGGGGTTACTAGCCCATTGCTCCCGGCATTTTAGTCGCCTCATACGACACGCATGGCTTACGGAGGAAAGATTCTTTTCCACTTCCCCATGGACAATAGAAGAAATAAAAAAGAACAAGAGCTATTTAGAAAAAGGAGAAAAACCTAGATGTATGTATATATATATATGCATGTGCGTGTCTGTGAAGTGTGACCAAAGTGTAAGTAGGAGTAGCAAGATATCCCTGTTATCTTAGCGTGTTTATGAGACAGAAAAAGAAACCAGCAATCCTACCATCATGCAAAACAGTTACAGGTTTTTGTTTCACAGTCATCTGGCAGGACGGTAGTACTTCCCTGGGTATATGTGGAGACAAAATAAAAACGTTAACTATGGAGGCAAAGAAAGGAATGTATGAAAGTATTGTAATATCAGCACTCTTATATGGGTGTGAAGCTTGAGTTGTAAATGCTACAGCGAGGAGACGGTTGGAGGCAGTGGAGATGTCCTGTCTAAGGGCAATGAGTGGTGTAAATATTATGCAGAAAATTCGGAGTGTGGAAATTAGGAGAAGGTGTGGAGTTAATAAAAGTATTAGTCAGAGGGCAGAAGAGGGGTTGTTGAGGTGGTTTGGTCATTTAGAAAGAGTGGATCAAAGTAGAATGACTTAGAGAGCGTATAAATCTGTAGGGGAAGGCAGGCGGGGTAGGAGTCGTCCTCGAAAAGGTTGGAGGGAGGGGGTAAAGGAGGTTTTGTGGGCGAGGGGCTTGGACTTCCAGCAAGCGTGCGTGAGCGTGTTAGGAGTGAATGGAGACGAATGGTATTTGAGACCTGACGAGCTGTTGGAGTGTGAGCAGGGTAATATTTATTGAAGGGATTCAGGGAAACCGGTTATTTTTATATAGCTGGACTTGAGTCCTGGAAATGGGAAGTACAATGCCTGCACTTTAAAGGAGGGGTTTGGGATATTGGCAGTTTGGAGGGATATGTTGTGTATCTTTATATGTGTATGCTTCTAAACTGTTGTATTCTGAGCACCTCTGTAAAAACAGTGATAATGTGTGAGTGTGGTGAAAGTGTTGAATGATGAAAGTATTTTTTTTTTTGTTTTTTGTTTTTTTTTTATATTTTATTTAAAACGTTATAGTGCAACATAAAAAATAAACATAGAGAAAACCACCATCCCTTAACAAACAGGTATCCAAAATAGAATTCATAAGCCCAGTACAACATATAAATTGCGCAACATTCCGACAGTCGCTATATACACTTGGAGTCACCTAGGATGTTCATCATGCATAAGTAAACATCAGATAAGAGTTTTGTGGCCACATATGTCATCCTACCACAAAAATACACTAAAATACATACTATAATAAATCATATACCCCTATCTCCTTCACCACAATAGATATTATATAATCACATAGCTAGACCTATAGCCCAACATATACCAACATATTTTATAATACTTAAAACATTATGACAAAATAATATTTCAAAATATTAATACACAAATAATCTAACATGCATCCTTAATCCTGGACTAAAATTTACTTTATATTTTTTTTTTTTTTTTTTTTATTTTTATTAGAAACCTTACAAAAGTACAAAGGATGTATAATAAAGTACAGAAATACAAAACATTCTTTTGTTCTACTAGTACCAGGTTATTCCTTGCGGGAACAAGTATTATAACATCTTGTTATAGCAAAACAATACACGCTAAGACAAACCTCACTAAAGTTTATCAGTCATTAATAGTTGTCACCTAGCCATTGTACCCAAAGAAAACACACCAAAAAGAAACTTTACATAGTTTAACAATATAAAATGAATACCTGACATGTCCTATTACAACAAAAACATCATACAAATGTACAACATCACAAGATTAACCAAAACTACCATAACCACTACAAAAACAAAACAAAACCCTAACATACCCGCTATGACAGGGTACAGATTATTGGTTAAGTTATGGTACATTAGATCCTAACCAATAGGAACCCGGAAGGAACATATGATTCCTTACACAATAACCATAGAGAAACAGGATTTTACTATTATTAATATGTTAACCCTCTAATACAATAATGTTGATACAGAAAACAGAACAACATGCATGTAAAATACAATAATAAAAGAATCCAAAACAAGTATTTATAACAAACCTCGGCACATTAAAGGGTTTATAACCAAACCCTATACATAATTATAACTCCCACATATGTATATAAACCGAAAATCTTGTCCACAAGACTTTGTTGGTTTAACCCCATAAAAACATGATATAAACCCGAAACCTATACATACACTTAAATTTTTTCACATAGAACCTTCATCTGACAATAAAAGTTAAACGTAAGACTAGAGTAGTAATAAGGATAAGGCTGCTGTAATGTGCCAGTCCCAAAAGAACTGACACGTATCTCAGAAAAATTTTGTGTTGATACCAACGTGCCAATCAAATTACTTAAAAACGAGATCCTAAGGGCTCGGTATCCTGGCTTTCAAGGAAATTTTAAACCCAGTGAACATAACCATCAGGCTTAGAAATATAACCCTGGAAACCACACTTATATCTCACTATGACAAACAATCTCGTGAAACATGGCGTACCATCCATACCTAATTCTCACTACCTTCCTCTTACACACTACATCAGTTCCACATAAACCAAAAACAACCCCCCCCCCTTTACATCCCCCCATAAGGAGACCACTCCTTTGTCCATCCTCAGGGACCCCGCCTAAGGGAACCCACAGTGAGGTTCCTATAACCTTCCGGGAAACTTTTTTCCCAGGACGCCCCATAAACCAACTTATTCCTACACTTCGTCCTATAGAATCTGGCCGCCAACGCTTTTATCCTCATATCACCCCTTAATCCCCTCATTCCCCATGAAATGTCCAGATAATCCACTATGATATACATTATAGCCCTTCCAACATCCCTAGGCACTCCCCTTACATCCAGTAGTAAAGCCCTTAAAAGCGGCAAACGACCCCCCCCAACAGTCTGATAACCCCACCCATCCATGATCTCACCCCCTCCAAGGAGGTACAAAAGAAGACCACATGAAACGCCGTTTCAACATCACCACAAAACTGACAAAAAGCCTCTTCCACAAACCCCATACTACGTAACACCTCCTTGGAAGCCAGAATCCCCATGATAAACCTATATACTAATTCTCTTACTCTAGCCGGTATCCGAAGCTTACTAAAATCTTTCCAAATAACCCCCCAATCATACGTTGGATACACGGCTACCCCTTGCATAATTCCTTGACCTTTCACTACCCTCACCAACCGTTTCACTTTGATTTTATCCACCTGTTGCACTGTCAATAAAAATCTCAACATATCTTCACAAACCCTCAATTCCTTCCCACTCCACCATTTACGTGCCTCCTCCATAACTCTTCCTACTTTAGCGCCCCTCACACCCCCTTCCCTCATATACCTCCACTTGATATATACAGCCATTACTCTCAGTCCTAAAGGCAACAAACCTAAACCCCCTCTCCGAACATCCGTCATAACTACCTCCTTACTTAACCATGCCCTCCCAAATCCCCACACAAACTTGAGCACCCTCCTCTGCATTTCCACAATATCTCGTTCCTCTAAGGGAAAAACCTCTGCCACCCCCCATACCTTGCTATAGACAAGTGAATTTACCACCACTACCCTCTGATGTAAAGCTAAGTCCCTCGCACTTAAACCTCCTAGTCTACTTAAAACCTTACCCGTGACAGACTCCGAATTTACCCTTCTGCATGCCTACACTTCCGCCAAATACCATATCCCACATACCTTGATTCTGTCAACCACTGTCCATCCTAACCCCATCCCCAAGCCCCCCCCCTATCCAATTACCGACCTCTAGTAACCTTGATTTCACCATATTAACTCTCATTCCGGTATTCATACCAAACATCTGAATCACTCTACCCACCCTCCTTAACTCCTCCTTACCCCTTAGCAAAACAGTAGTATCATCCACATACCCAACGATGCCCCCTTTGCACCCCCCTTCCATCTCCTGATTGTTCATTACCCTCTCAACAGACTCATAAAAAGGATTCTGCACACACGCAAAGAGCAGCTGTGACATCGGACAGCCCTGCTTCAAACCTCTCTCCATTGGTACACTTTCACCTAACCTCCCATTGACCTGTACCCTCACCTCTGCCCCATCATACAGGGTGTTCACCCACCTCACTACCCCCTCCCGAAACCCCAACCTCTCTAAGCAAACCCCTAAGAAATCTCTGTCCACGCAATCATAAGCATTCACCCAATCTAAACCTAGTATTCCCCCTCCCGTACATCTCTCTAGAAAATCCCTAATCAAACCATGTCCATCCCTCATCCTTCTTCCCGGAATTCCCAACTGTCCCCTATGTAACACTAAACCCAACACTTTCCTCATTCTGTTGCCCAAAACCTTAGCAAAAATCTTGTAATCCGAGCACATTAACGTAATCGCACGGTAATCATTCAAAACTCGGCATTCCTTCTTTTTGGGCACTAAAACCGTGACACCCGTTCTTTGTGATTTCCCCATCCTCCCACTACTTAACATACAACTCAAAACCCCCACCAGACAATGCCGTACACTCCCCCAATGATACCTATAAAAATCGTTTGGTATTCCGTCTATGCCTGGGGTTTTACCCTGGCACATCCCAAAAACTGCCTCCTCCACCTCCTCTACATTAATACTACCCTCGATTCTGTCACTGTCCTGCTCACTTAATACCCTATTAAACCCTTCATCCCCAAACCGTCCCTCACCCACTCCCCCGCCAACCCTCCTCCACTTCTCCCTAAACCAAAAATCTGCATACAAACTAATATTTTCTGTGGTGGATAGACCTTGACCCTCCTCAAAGCCACCCCCCCCCCTGTACCTGCCTCAATATACGCCAAGGTGGTCTTCGCCTGCCGTTCCTTAAACCTCCTTAATACAAAACCCGATGGCCTATCTCCCCTTAAGACATCCTCCAACCCTGCCCTAACTCGAATTGCCTCAAATTTTTCATTGTGAATTTCCGCCAACCTATTTCGCAAACGTTCCATGTCCTCACTCCGCCCCACCCGTTCCTCTGCATAACAGTCATTTAACTGACCCTCAAGATAATTTTGTAGGCCATAGCTCCACCTAGCCATCTCCTTACCCCGTACTTTAAAAAATTTCGCAATTTCAACTTTAGCCCTCATTTCCCACCAATCCAGCAAATTCATTTCCACATTCCTAGTCTCCCAAAAGGACTTCCACCAATCTTCAAACCCCGTAGGGTCACCCTCGTCCCTAAGTAGCCTCACATTTAATTTCCAGTATCCTGCATAAACTCTCACTATGCCATCTACCCTCAAATCTGCTATAACAGCACGATGATCAGAAAAACCCACATCGATAGTCCTCACCCTCTCCACACCTATGCCCTGCCTAACATAAATCCTATCTAACCGTGCCTCATATCCCCTACGAAGAAAAGTGTGCTCCACTCCATATCCCCTACTTCCCACCACATCTACCACTCCAACATCTCGCAAAACATCCCGCAGAACCCCCAAAACACAACCCGCCCCCCTCGGAACCACATCACCCTTCCTAATGACACAATTCCAATCCCCACCAATCACCGTAAAAGCAGGTAAACCTCTCAAGTGATATACCAGAACCTCGCGTACAAAATCCACCTTCACTCTAGTGTTACTAGTTGCTGGCATGTACACACCTACAAAACTAACCCTCCTGGCCCCCCAAAACCCATCCACCCTGACAACCCTCCCACCCCCCCCTCCTCCCAACCCAGGATACGCAAAGGACTGGTCTCCTTTACCGCCACAGCCACACCTCCTTTCAACCTCAAAGCATCACATGTAAACAACCTATAACCTTTCAACAACAACTCACATCCTAACCTATGGTTATGTTCCTGCAAAAAACAGACATCAATACTAAATCTCCTCAAAACCCACTCTAACCATACCCTCTTGACCTCGGTTTTAAGACCGTTTACATTGAAAGTTACACACCTGAATTTTACAAGAATGGTGGCTTACCCCTGTGCCGCTGAGGCTTACTTGGTCCTCCTTTCATAGGTCTCGGTTCTTCTCTATCAATCCCTCGTTCCTGCCCTCCAACCCCTCCCTGTCCCTTCCCACCTAGCTTCCCATTGCCTCCCCCTCCTCCTCCCGGACTTGCCTTTGCTACCACAGCTGCCCACATCTTCTTCCCAGGCCTCTGCGCTGGTGTGAGGACTTCGTCCATGTCTGATGCCCCCGCTGATCTCTTGCGGGAGCTACCCTCTACACACATTTCTTCTGCAACCACATCTTCTTGATGGACCTCCACCACCACATTGCTCTCCTTTCGAACCTCACTCAAGTCTTCCTTACCCTGCTTCTGTTCATCCATCACCTTGTCATCACCTGACCTCACATCACTTTCCACACCATGCTCCGACTCTTCCAAAAAATCCTTCAGCACAGCCTCCAAAATCCCGTCCTGAGCTGACTCTGCAGTATCTAACGGTCTGTCTGACAGCGATATTCCCTCCCCCCCCCCCGTTTCCACTGGTAGTGTAACACACGTCTCCAAAACCACCTCTGCCCTGTCGACCTCCTCACTCCATAGGCCTGTACCCCGGCTTTCCACTTCACCCGTCATAACGTCCGCGGCTTCTAATGGCGTATCCACAGAAGCTGTCTCCTGACGCCTAGGGCCCTGTCTCCTGGGGCATTGTGCCACCATGTGCTCATAAGAGTCACATAAACGGCACGTCTTCCTCTGCCCTGCATAGTGTACAAAAACCTGTGTTCTATGGTTATGCAATGTAACATATGATGGTATCGGCCTCCTCAGGGTCATTTTCAGTGTGAAGGATCCTTCCGGCATCCCCTCATAAGGGCCGTCCCTCCACATTCCCATGCTCGTCGAGTGTACAGTCCCATAACCACTGAACACATCTTGTAGGCTGTAGGCTGTTGCTCAAAAGGTACATTCCTTACCTTCACCCAAGTAAAATACTTAGACACATCATGCAAGCATACTTCCACTGCCGTATTGATACTCATCCGCCTTTCTTGAAATTCGTCGACGATGGTAGAATAGAAGTCAGCCCTCATGAACTTCACGAAGACCCTTGACATACCATTCAGTGCCACACCATACAGCTCTTCATTGGGGATGCCATAACAGTCCCTGATAATGTTTGGCAGGAGAACGTTCATCGTGGCGTTGCTTAAAGATCCTCTAACCAGCTCAATGCAGACAGTATTTATGCGCCGGTACAGTCGGTCCGCCATCTTGGTGCTAATGCTATGTTTTCCTCACCAGGTGGCGTGCAAGAGAACCTGTAGAAGCGTCCTCTCTCCCCGCAGGTCGAGAGACGAATGATTTTTTTTTTTATATTTTATTTAAAACATGACATTACAAAAATATAATATGTAAAACTCATTTAAGTCTATAAATTAACACAATCCTCCCTACAGCTAATATTACACACCACACTTACAACTCCGTGTGGGTACACCCCCCCCCTCCCTGCTCCCTCATCCTATCACTTAACCCAAACCTGTTGAAGCTACTCAACAGAATTACATGATATATATATCACAACAAACATTACATTGCTACAACATAAAAGGCATGTAGCACACATAAGTATTTCACTACAGGAAAGACACCTACCCTAAAAATTATCACCAACACAAACGTGTTTGAAGCCTCAACCCCCCCCCCCCCTTGCATGTCCCACCCAAACCTATTCACAACCAAACATACAAATTATACAGTAAAGAAAAAGAATACAACATCGTAACACATTGATACAGTACATGTATATACACCCATTTCACAAATATCCTCAAGTAATTACAAAGGGTCTGTCCTTGTGCATACAAGAGGCCTCATAACAGCAGGTCCCTCACAACTAACATTACCAGTGTTTTTATACATTGTGTATGCATAGGTATAAAATACATACCTAATACTTGACATAGAACATAAGAATGCTCCTCAAACCTCCACCATACAGACCCCACCCACTATCATACAACATATAGTCCAAGATTCATACACACAGCAGCAGCATATGCCACCTCAACCGCACCAGCGTACCTTAGGCGCACACAGGCGCAGGCAGCAACACCTCTAACCAGAACCTAACACTACTCACATTCCACAATTTGCAGACACATCTGAACAGCACATATCAAGCCACTTTCATCCTAACACTGGGCACATGCCCCTCTCTCAAGGAGCACGCTATCTGGTGCCCCCAGACACACACACCATTAACCGTCGCTGCCATCAAGCAGCAGACCTCATCACACCTTCCACGACTATTCCCGCCCCTGTCTAAACCCCCCCTCACACCTGGCTAAGGTTTCCTCCCTCGCTGCCCCACTTGTACTTTTGCATGCCCACTTGGGCCCTGGGGGCCACGTTTGCCATGCTCTCCACGCACGACACCCGTGCCACCTGGCACCACCAGCTGTCGCTGCTCACCTCCACTAGCACACCGCCCCCCCCATCTACCGATGCTTTCTTCCCTGTTCGTTGAGCCGGCGTCAGGACGTCGTCAGAGTCCGACAATGCTGCAGCCCTCTTCCTCGTCCCAGCATCCTCCTCCATGTTTGTGACCGGATCGTCCACACGATGTACCTCCACCACCACCTTCGTCTCTGCCTTCTGACGAGGGGTCACCACGTCCCCTCCAGCCCCACCAGCACCAACAACCTCCTTCTGCTGCTGCTCGACCGCCACAGACACGATCTCCGGACTGGCCGTCGTCACAGCCGGGGAGACCACATCCGTAGATGAGAACATGGTATGCAAAACAGACGCTATTGTCGCATCCAAGTCCTCCACTTCCACCGTCACCTGGTCTTCCCCGGAAGCCTGCTGTACCACCGGCGATGCAGGTGACTCGAGAGACGACAGCTCCAGATTCGACACCACCACTGGCTCCTCAATCTCCTCACTCCAAAGCCGACCGCGGCCACCATCTCCTTTTCGTCGACGTATGGGAGCCTCCTGCCCATCGTCATTCGTTGATCCACCGGCTGGCCTTCTGGCCTGCTCGCGCTGCCCACACTCTGCTGCCATATGATCATATTCACCGCAGAGGCGACACGTCCATCGTTGACCAGCATAAGACACCATGACCTGTGTGCGGAAGTCATCAAGGTACACATACGATAGTATGGCCTGGCGTAGAGACATCTTGAGGGTGAACGAACCGTCTGGGAGATCAACATACGCCCCAGCCACCCGCATGCCTTGTTTAGCCATGTGTATCACTCCGTATCTTCTGAAAACACTGCGGAGATCTGTTGCATCGGCCTCGAAGGGCACATTGCGCAGTTTCACCCACGTATATTGTCGAGACATATCCACCATACGCACATGCACGTCAGGGGACACATCTACGCAGAGATCTTGGAACTGCTCAACCAGCTGCTCGTACACTGGCTCGTAGAGTAGTTTTACAAATATCCGGTATGCGCCATTTAATGCAACACCATACAAATTCTTGTCCGCAATACCATAAGTGTCACGGATAATCTTAGGTAGCAAAACTTGTTCATTCTCAGGCGTAATCGCCCCCCGAACAAGCTGTATACCAACGGTATTCACCCGCCGCCTCACGCTGAATACCATGATGTCACCGGATAGCTTGCTAGACTGTCAGCAGAGAGGTATGAGGCACGTCCACACTCCCTGGCAGCTAGGTCGCGAATAATGGTGCATTGAGGTATATGTGGAGACAAAAAAAAAACGTTAACTATGGAGGCAAAGAAAGGAATGTATGAAAGTATTGTAATATCAGCACTCTTATATGGGTGTGAAGCTTGGGTTGTAAATGCTACAGCGAGGAGACGGTTGGAGGCAGTGGAGATGTCCTGTCTAAGGGCAATGTGTGGTGTAAATATTATGCAGAAAATTCGGAGTGTGGAAATTAGGAGAAGGTGTGGAGTTAATAAAAGTATTAGTCAGAGGGCAGAAGAGGGGTTGTTGAGGTGGTTTGGTCATTTAGAAAGAGTGGATCAAAGTAGAATGACTTGGAGAGCGTATAAATCTGTAGGGGAAGGCAGGCGGGGTAGGAGTCGTCCTCGAAAAGGTTGGAGGGAGGGGGTAAAGGAGGTTTTGTGGGCGAGGGGCTTGGACTTCCAGCAAGCGTGCGTGAGCGTGTTAGGAGTGAATGGAGACGAATGGTATTTGAGACCTGACGAGCTGTTGGAGTGTGAGCAGGGTAATATTTATTGAAGGGATTCAGGGAAACCGGTTATTTTTATATAGCTGGACTTGAGTCCTGGAAATGGGAAGTACAATGCCTGCACTTTAAAGGAGGGGTTTGGGATATTGGCAGTTTGGAGGGATATGTTGTGTATCGTTATATGTGTATGCTTCTAAACTGTTGTATTCTGAGCACCTCTGCAAAACAGTGATTATGTGTGAGTGTGGTGAAAGTGTTGAATGATGATGAAAGTATTTTCTTTTTGGGGATTTTCTTTCTTTTTGGGTCACCCTGCCTCGGTGGGAGACGGCCGACTTGTTAAAATTATATATATATATATATATATATATATATATATATATATATATATATATATATATATATATATATATATATATATATATATATCTTGGCTTTTGGATGGATAAACAGCAACGGGTATGCTGTGATATGACTGGTTGATGGAATAATAAAGTGCTGGACTGTGATTGGCTGGGAGTATTGTATGGGTTAGCGAGGTGGTGAGGTTCAGGAGGTAACAATACCTCAGTGCTCGTTCACCATCATTGAGGGAAGGTTAACGTGAGGAACTTCTCTGGCAAGATGATCTTCAGGCGAGTAATTTGTTGTATTTTTGAACGAATATATGTAAACTTAAACAAAAACAGTGGTGTATGAACACAAGAGACATAGACAGGTGTTTATGGGCAGGCACATGTTCCCGGAGGCGAATTAACGTATTTTAACAGGTATTTGAACGCTGAATATGTGTAAACAAATGTATTGAGGATATAAGATTATTTATGGCTCAAGTTTATATTCATAGACAGTCGTAAATAATAAGACTCCATAATTCACCCTCCAGGGAAGCTCAAGTGTTGCCAGTGAAAAGTTCCTCGAAATTTGAGCTTTGTTCCCTCTCCAATTATTCCTTTGTTTGCTGTGCGACCCCTAAGGGTTTAGACCCCTCCCCCAGCTGATTAAATATAGGTCTGTTATAAACCAGATAACCCCTTAATCAGGGTCATAAGTAATGAACAAGAGAGTAGGATACAGGTGTAAATTGCGGTCTCTTCGACATGTTACATATCCGTTACCAGGTACCTGGTGGCTCCCGGCCCCTCAGGGAAGGTTCCTTGATGTTGGTGAGGGGCTCTTGATTTAGGGAATTGGATCTGTGCTCCAGTTCCCCGAATTAAGCCTGAATGCCTTCCACATCCCCCTCCCCCCAGGCGCTGTATAATCCTACGGGTTTAGTGCTTCCCCTTGATTATAATAATAATAATGGCTCCCGGAATTTATTGACAATGTACTTTCTCCTTTGAAGCTTAAGGAAGCCTCGTAGGATTCACTTAATATTTTCAGCGTCTGTTTATTAACTGTGGTGAAGGTGTGCTGCCGCCGCTGCTGGCCCGCGCAGGTGTGCTGCCGCCGCTGCTGGCCCGCGCAGGTGTGCTGCCGCCGCTGCTGGCCCGCGCAGGTGTGCTGCCGCCGCTGCTGGCCCGCGCAGGTGTGCTGCCGCCGCTGCTGGCCCGCGCAGGTGTGCTGCCGCCGCTGCTGGCCCGCGCAGGTGTGCTGCCGCCGCTGCTGGCCCGCGCAGGTGTCCTGCCGCCGCTGCTGGCCCGCGCAGGTGTCCTGCCGCCGCTGCTGGCCCGCGCAGGTGTCCTGCCGCCGCTGCTGGCCCGCGCAGGTGTCCTGCCGCCGCTGCTGGCACGCGCAGGTGTCCTGCCGCCCGTGCTTGACACCCTTCACGGTTGTCGCATGTGTGGGTTAACTTAAATTAATCTTATTCGTCAAACTTTTAAGCACTAGTGTAGCCTGCATGTTTTTTTTTTTTACTGGGGGGGGGTGTATGTGGAGGGGTATGTTCTGGGGGGGATAGGTTGGGGGGTGATGAGGGGAGGTGGTTTGCCTGCTTAACATTTCTTCTTAAACTTAAGATTACACGAGTAACATTATCGCTCAGCGGTTGATTTTGGTACTACATAGTCTCTAGTACCAACACTGCGCTAGCCAAGGATTCGAACCCATGTTGTGCTGGCCTGCCTCATGGAAAGCGAGAACAGCATGACTCTTTAAATCGCAAGACCACCCAACGTCATGTGGTTCTCGCTTACCAAGAGGCTGGCCAGTACAACATGGGTTCGAATCCTTGGCTAGCGCAATGTTATTGATCAATACCACTCGTCTGTAGTTACAATAATAGTCTCTAGTGGTAAGAGTTGTGATAACTAATTATTTTACCTAAATAAGTCTGGGTAAGAGGTTGGAACACAGGACATTGTAATTACAAGTTTTGATCACTCGAAGATGTAACTAATGCCACACTTGTTTTAGACTACCTAATAAACCCAACCTAGGCAATATAAACACAAATGCAGTATAATGTGATCCTTTATTGACTACGTTTCGCCCACACAGTGGGCTTTTTCAAGTCACAAACAGAACTACCTGGGGTGGAAGGAACGCGAGTATTTATAGTCCGGCTGAGGTCAGGTGAAGAATGCTGCATCTGATGATGTACCGAGTTGGGTTGTAGAGTCTAAAAACTTGGGTAGCTTGGAAAGGAGACTGGACAAGTTTGTGAGCAGACCTTCTACAGTGTTCTTATGTGGGATAGCGATGAAGAAGTTTCTTGGCAAGTGGTTCAGCTATGTTATAGAAGCCACTATTCTGGTTGAAGTTGTCGGATATAGAAATAAGTGATGATTCCAGGATTCTTCGGTATTGGGTGTTGTCTTCTGTGGCGATAAGTCTCGAGTTTCTGTAGTTTATCAAGTGGTTGTGTGAATTACGGTGTTGTACGCAGGCATTCCTTGTGTCGTCAGACACAATAAACTACAGAAACTCAAGACTTATCGCCACAGAAGACAACACCCAATACCGAAGAATCCTGGAATCATCACTTATTTCTATATCCGACAACTTCAACCAGAATAGTGGCTTCTATAACATAGCTGAACCACTTGCCAAGAAACTTCTTCATCGCTATCCCACATAAGAACACTGTAGAAGGTCTGCTCACAAACTTGTCCAGTCTCCTTTCCAAGCTACCCAAGTTTTTAGACTCTACAACCCAACTCGGTACATCATCAGATGCAGCATTCTTCACCTGACCTCAGCCGGACTATAAATACTCGCGTTCCTTCCACCCCAGGTAGTTCTGTTTGTGACTTGAAAAAGCCCACTGTGTGGGCGAAACGTAGTCAATAAAGGATCACATTATACTGCATTTGTGTTTATATTGCCATTGTGTCGGTATTTTATACCATTTATTTCCAAACCCAACCTAGACTTAAAATTATTCCGTGGGTGTTAACCAGTGTTTAAGCTAGGTCGGAAATATAGCTTCTGTTGAACAAACCTCAGCGCAGTATGACCCTTGTGGGTTTAGCGCTCAGTTCTTCTGATAGTAATGTTTAACAAATCGCTGAATTTACTGTTTAACGAGTTCAGGTAAATTTTATGTACTCTGCCAGCACCTAGAGATCTTTAACTGTGTGTATATTATATTACTTTTTTTTTTGGGGGGGTGGGTCTATTTCCATCTTTATATGCAGAAAAATCAGTGAAGTTTTAATTGAAGATGGGTTGTAATTTTAATAATTCTCTCCCAAAGTATAAATTTTCACAATCTATTTAATTATGTTGAATTTGCAAAGTTTCGAACTGAGCACTTGAGTAACCCGCTGTGTCGTTCTTAAAGCTAAACTCTTAAAATTTATTCCCTGCAACAATCTTACATTTACAGACATAAATGTCATAAATGGAATCACAATAAATATTAATTGCAATAAAACTGAAGTGAAGACATTGACTTAGCAGAAGACGAAGGAGCAGTCGGATAACTAACATGTTTATTTTACCACTATAATCTACCTTGTCCAAAATTACCATCACATTTGCTTTGTTTCGTAACGTGAAGCTTCGTATCTTTCCTAATTCATGGTATAACTTAAGTATTTGACAGTCTTGTTGTAGAGGACTGAGAAAGGCTCACACCTGTCATCAAATATTTAAGTTATATCCTGAATTAGGAAAGATACAAAGCTTCGTTACGAAACAAAGCAAACGTGAAGGTAATTATAGAAAAAGTATTTTATAGTGGTAAGCATAGTAGTCGGGGGATGGGGGGGCGGGGGGGCGGGTGCCCCTTAGTTTCTTTGACTTAGGGTGTCGACTTTCAGGTCATCTTATCTAGATGGGAAGTAATTTGCCTAAATCGAGCAACATTGAAATCCAAAACCTAATTAGGACATACGGGTGCTCAAGCTGGACATTGTAAAGGTAGTTGGCTGTAGGACAACTGAAATTAGAAATGTGTATAATATAGATCTTGAAAATCATAAAAATAGTATTTGCCAAGTTACTAAGAACCCAAATGTTTCGTTCAGTTACTTTGGCGAGAAGTTTTCACTTTACGTCAGGAGCGGCTTAAAAAAGCAGTAGTTTGTCGTGGAGCGCTAAACCTGTAAAGGGTCTGTTTTTAGGGAATGGGAAGCAATGATTGAAAGGAAGTGTAACCTTCCAAATCTGAAGTTTAACAGCCCTTCATGAACCCTTGTAAGAAAGGGCAGTCAGGGATCTAGGGCAGAGGTCAGGTAGACTTCAGGGCCGGATTTATAAGGGGACAACTGCCGAGGGGCCCCCAGACGAAGGATTTCCTTTATAACAAAATGTAACAAGAAAAGTTTAATAAAAGGAATTAGTGTGAGGGATCAGAAAAAAAAAGGAGCTCCCCCCCGCCCACTCTCTCTCCCTTTGAATAACTTTACTTTTCTATTTCTGATTAGCGTCAGTTTAGAGGTGAATGACCAGACCATGAGGGGCCCCCCAAACCTTGTTCTCCGGGCCCCCCCCCCCAGGTCTAAATTCCTCCCTGCAGGTAGCGTGAGGTTTCTGTGAGAGTCTCAGCAGTCAGTGTGCCTCTGACAGGAGTAATCGCCAGAAAACTGTTGCCGTCACTGAGACCGCCTTTCAGTAGAATTTTAGTCTATAATAAACTGTGAATCAGTGGGGAAAAACTTACACTTCATTGTACTTAGTTTAAACTTGCCAAGAAAGCGGAATGTTACGTCGGTTTAGCTTCAGCAAAGTTTCTTGATTTGAGTAAATATCGACAAAAAAAGAATTTAGAAAAGATTCCTCTTAACCTATTTAGTATTCTAATTTTTGTCCTTTTCCTGGACTTAAACTTCGTTAACCAAGGAATATTCAAATTTCATTATTAGTGTAGACTACATAAATGGTCGGCAAGACGGCATGTAACCTATTCACCTCTTATTGATTAGTTTTATCCAAATATGGACAAATGGGGACAATGGTAAACTGTGTAGATGAACTAATATTCATGTACTTAGTGTTCTCGGTAAACTAATTATATCCTAAGTTTGCTCCAAGGAGTTTTTCATTAAGAAATTTAATGACTGTGTACACAGTGTAATATAAAGTAGGGCTGTCTGCCGTATACTAGCTCCGTTATTCCAAAGAATATACGGATAACTTGGGATTCTAGTATTTATAGTATTGAAATTCGGGAACTGGTGGGCCTTGACCCCCATGGCAAGTGTCGTGACTTGGTTGGTATCTCGTGCAGTTCGCATAACGTGCCCATGGTTCGATCTCCTGCAGGGTGGAATCTGAAAGTTTCCTTGCTTTTACTGCCCATAATCACCTAGCAGTCAGTAGGTACCTGGGTGTTACTGTTGTGGGGGTCGCATCCTGTGGTATGGTAGTATACTTTAGATAGAGCTGGGCTTAGAAATGAGCATGTAAAATTGATCTTTAAGAGTCCTAATTACGTTTTAGGACTAGCTTGCCATGGGTTCAATCTCCACCCATTCAGTATTTGAAGTAGTGGTAACATTTCTCATCAATAATATTGAACATCCAGTCCCTAAGATTTTTTTCAAAAGAATATTCTTATACACAAGTAGTATGAATATAAGGGGGAGGGGGGGATGGCGGCGAATTTGAGTAGTATGAATATAAGGGGGAGGGGGGGATGGCGGCGAATTTGAGTAGTATGAATATAAGGGGGAGGGGAGGATGGCGGCGAATTTTAGTATGAATATAAGGGGGAGGGGGGAATGGCGGCGAATTTGAAACTTTGTAAACATAATTAACTTCAAAATTGTTGGATTGGAAAAGTTCGATGCATCTTCGGGTAGCTTCAAATTAGTATTTTTTTTCTCTCTAGTTTCATTAAATTGGTTTCCGTGCAATTAAATTTCAAACCTTAAATACTGGTACAGTATTCTTTCCAGGTCTGATTAATATAAATCTGACTAATGGAATGCTTTGAGGGTAACCTAACAAATTTAATTAGTACAACAGGTCTGGTATGATTTATAGGTCGACATGTTAAAACTTCATTTGTTCACCTAAATCTTTGATGGTACATAGTCGGAAGCTGCATCTGTAAGGTGCAGTTTGGATTTCACAAGTTCCAATAGACTAACTCCTTGGTTTGACTTGGTAATATCCACGAGGGTTTTGACAGACTCGTTCACACATTGGAGGTATTCGTATCCCTGAACCCTTCAACAGAGGTTCCTTGACGCTGGTGAGGGGCTCTTGATCTAGGGAACTGGATCTGTGCTCCGGTTCCCTGAATTGAGCCTGAATACCTTCCACCCCCCCCCCTCCCCACGAGCGCTGTATAATCCTGAGTTTAGCGCCCTCTCCCCATGATTATAATGTCATATTCCTGGAGAACATCTGACAACGAATATTTGGTGTTCTCCAGTCTGACTGGAGCAGTTTGTAACATCAACAGTTTCCATAACCTGTAATTCAGGGTTTTCGTTTGTGCTACTCGCAGGTGTTACACGAGTAGGTGGGACATGGCTGCGCAGGACAACATTTTTAAGCATTGCATACTGCATAGCCAATGTTTGATCAGTGGTATCCCTGATGGTATGGAGGCCACCTTGCACGAGTATGTTGTATGTTGCATGATATTAAAGGTGGCTTATCAGACATTGGCAGTGGACAACATAGTGGGTTGCTTCTATACATTTTCCCTTGGACTGGCTTCTTATTTTCAGTTCAGACATGGACAGCCTGCGTGTCCTGGACTACTCTAAGGAGTTGCCCTTCCTACGAGTAGTAGGCGACATTTTGGAAGATATTTGGTCGTAGATTGACACGAGTGATCGTATGAAGTTGGGCAGATTCTCTGCAGGAGATATTGCTCTTCCACCGCACCTTGAATGCCATTCCAGGGAGAGGATAACTGCCGAATCCACTTGGATGCGCTATGCACTTCCCAAGCTTACTCAAAGTATATTTTCTGGTGAGCATCCCTGAATCTGCCGTTTGGGGCTGCGTAAGCGCTATTTGTTCCGGGTAGCACTGGCTGATGCTGCGTCCTTGCTAGGGAATGAAGAAAGGTTCTTTGCGCGTTGAACAAGTTTCTTTTGGCATTCAGATTTGGGCCCTCTTCTGGGGTGTGGTCTCAGTATCTGCAATTAGATCAGCTTGGTCCACCTGTCTTTAGACGATGCTTGGTTAATCTTTGTAGGAGGTGTAGGGAGAGGAACCCTCCCTACAGCGATAACTACCATAATCCAACCATGATTTGATAGTTTCCAGGATTCTAGTCTGTACTGACTAGTCACAGCGAGGGAGGTAATAGCCTGTGATGTGTGCACGCCTTTCAATAATCCTTTGCTCACGGCACAGCTATATGCAATTTGTTTTTTATATATAGCTTAGTTTTTTTCCTATTCTAAATTACCATTGCACCCTGACCCAAACTAATCTATACTCCTGTAGTCCGAAAGATCCAGGAGGAGATTAGCTCGTCTCCATGCATGGCACAGGAATTAGTAAGTAAGCAAGCAAGTAAATTTATTCAGGTATACACAATACAGTTACATAGAATTATCATACATAGCAGCATATGTGTAGAGAACCTAGGATAACCCAAAAAAGTCAGACAGTGACTTATTTCCATTCATAGCTCAGTTGATGCCCAGTGTTCATTTCCCTAGAAATTACCAGGTAGATGCTAGAGCATGAAGCGAACGCACTAACTTCATGGGATATACCCACAGATATCCTTTGGCAGTGTCACTGTTAATATTACTGATGGTTACAGGGTTTGACATTACAGCAAGAAGTCTGATTCTTTAGACTGACATTCGGCTGTACATATCTTACCCAAAGCCACCTGTAACCCGATGACTGGTTCGGAGAACAGACAGGTTGATAAATTAGACGCATGTGCAACACTTGGGTATCTTTAATGAACGCTTCGCCACAGTGGCTTCATCAGTCCATACGAATGAGAATGGTGAACAGGAGTGTGAGGTAATCAGTCCCTCAGATTGTGTTGATGTAATCAGTCCATCATTCTTGAATAGATCGTCTCAAGGCTGAGGGACTGATTACCGTAATCTCCTCCTGTTCTTCACCATTCTCCTTTGTATGGACTGATGAAGCCACTGTAGCGAAGTTTCCTCATTAGATACCAAAGTGTTGCACATGTCTAATTTATCCACCTGTAAGCCTTTATATTTCTTTATAAATTCCTGGTTCTCGACATTTAACGACATTAAATTATTTCTGGTGCTGGTTATTTGACTTATAAGTATTATGCATTTTATATTCACTAGAAAGTTTCCTTCCAATTTACTTTCTCCCCATTTTGAGCAAAACTATCTGGAGAAATACTTAAAGCAGAATATAGGTAATTAAGAAAACTCAGACGCCCAGTTGTAACCCGCCAAACTGCTTGGTCTTGTATTCTTGGTAATTAATCTTCCGTGGTTCGAAACTCGCTGAAGTGTACAACGCGGTGGTTGACAAGTTGCAATATTGCATGGTAGTCAAGGCTATTAGTGTGCCTGTTGGACGTATCGAAAAGATATAAATGGATAATGGTTATTGATGTTCTTGGATGGTGGAAACTAACCTACGACTATCTTCAGTAAAATTAAGTGTTCTGTGATACTTGGTTTTGAAAACCAAGTTGAAGATTGACACTTGTGCAATAAATAAGTCTTTGAGGACACTTATCGCCACACAGTGGCTTAATCAGTCGAAGGCAAAGCAGAAAGGTGTAAGAGTAGTAGTTTGAGGTAATCAGTCCTTCTGCCTCCTTGCACCTTTCTGCTTTGTATTGGACTGATGAAGCCACTGTGTGGCGTAACGTTTCCTCAGCGATTCCCATGTTGCACAAGTCTCTCAATCTTGTCTGTAATACAACCAGTTACGTGGGTGACGAGCGTGTTCTTAAATTGCCCCGTGCAATCTTGCCAGAATTTGTTGCAGCTACCTACAGGATTGTTGCACATGTAGCTTTAGTGCTCTCGTCAGTAGGTGCAGCAGTCAGAGCCCTGGCAGTCACCATCTGATAACAAAGGCATGGAATGTATTTCTCCCATTAGTAGGAAGGGCCCCGTAGATTGATGAAGGGATGCTAGAGGGGGTGGGGGGTCCGTGGCGTACCACCTTGTTTGAGGGGAATTATTTGTGTACTCTCAGATTCGGAGGCTGCTGGACTGGATGTGCTGGATATATGTTAATGTCCAGGGTTTATTACCTGGACCTCGGCAGTGAGTCGCTACTCACCGGCGACCAGTGAGATACGCTGGGTAGTGCTTACTTTTTTTTTTTCCTCAGAGGAAAGGGGTTTCAGTGGCTAAGGATGGCACTGCGGCTCAGGTTAAAAGTTAGAGGTTGAAGACACTGGTACCAGGAAAAGAGCAGTCTGATCTGCTAACTGAAGCTCAAAACCAGCCTGATATGAAGTCCTGGGCAGAGACTGCCACAGCCTATGGGGGGGGGAGTGAGGGTCAAGACACTTGACAAAGGAATAAAGGTACCGGGTTTTTGAACAAAGGAAATAGGCCTCTGGCGAGTAACTGGACGTTAGTTGGCTTCGTAGCAACGCGAGAATGGTTGGAGAGGCTATTTCGAAGGTGTACAGGAACTATAGATCTTTGTAGCACATGTTGCGTAGTCAGTCTAAAAAAACTTGTGTAACGCTTTTGGTGGGAGTCATGACTGTTTGAAAACCATCCTAGTGAAAATGGAGGTGATCAAAGTGGATTGGACATGTGGGGCAGAGTTGTCTGACTGCGCCAGATGGCGATGAGAGGGCTAAAAATATGAAAATTAATTCTTTTTAGATTGCCGGTCTTAGCCTTCGTGAGGTATTGAAACAAAAAATAAAACCACGAAAGGGGGAGGGGCATTATTCTTAGGTATTATGGAGTATTTTCAACGGTGTTACCAGCCCATAAATGTGCAAGGAGGGATTATGGTGGCAAATAAAACATTGTTGAACGTTCGTAACTGTACATTCATTAGTGCACCGGCAGCTGTACTTTGACATCTTGCAGTTATCACGGTTGGAGGGAGTTCGCAGTGCATAACAGCTTATTGAATGTTTGAAAAAATAGTGATAATGTTGTGGGAAAGACTTGTGTATAGTTCAGGATATTAGAATGTTTCGCCCCTCACTGAGGAACTTCCTCTTTCCTGAACAGTACATGTCTCCCTCCCCCCTCTCCACAACTTGTATGTTAAATAGTAGGTCTTAGAAGATTAGTAACTGTAGTGAAGATTGCGGGTTAGTGAAAGGTACACGAATAATCTGAGTGATGAGAGGTTACTGTTGGGACATGGTGAAGTCTGAGAAACAAGACTTGTGTAGGGAAGATAGGAGGCTTAATATTATGAAGTGGTGTTATTACGGACTGGGCTGCTCTACTCTTAACACTTTCAGCCTAGAACTTTGCTCTAGGTCAGGGGTGGGGGAACTTGCGGCCTTCTGAAAAAGTATTTTTCGTAAGTTAAAGCTTTTTAAAAAACATTTAGTAGCAAATATCATTAATTTTTTGAATGTGAACTTTAGATTACGGCTACCATTAATGCTGCCATCCAACATAAAGGCTTCCCACCCCTGCTGTAAGAATCGTTATTTAAGCACTGCCACAATCGGGGATATGGAATTAGTGTGCATAGCGAGAGTAATAGTGGCTTGTGTGTTCACAACTTGATACTTAATTAGTATTACTTTGTCATGCTCCATCATGTAGGGAGTTGATAAAAGTTGCTGGAATGTCAGCCCGAGCTGGAAAACTTCAGTATGACAATGAAGATGTAGTAAAACAAATATTCCAGGAGAAGTTAATCACTAAGGAGAATATCAAATTTAGTTCGTATAGTTACCATCACTTGGGAACTGCCATCTGACGAGCCTACCTCTACAATTGGGCTCCTTGGCGCAGTGAAGACTTTTGGTCTGAGGAATCTAAACTTTGTTTTCGTTCGACCGAACCTAAGTATCTCCCTTTTCTGATCCAACCTCCACCCCTCCCCCTCCCCCCATTCCTGTTTTCAGCCTTTGGGATCTAGCCCTTAGGCATTCTAGTTCGTAAGTTGGGGAAAGGGTATCGTTGTCCATCCCATTCAGTTGTCTTTGGTGTAGTTTGCCGTGAAATCTGGATCTGAGAATACCCAGATCCCCCTCCAGTCTCCCAGGGGTAGCCTGACTCTTTCGGGTGACTGGTGTATCTCTGGAGATTGCCTGTGAGATCATGAGAGGTGATGGCTAGAGGTCTTCTTGTGGTGGGTATCCGATCGCACTTTGTCCACCTAGGGGCCTCGGTAAATGTTAGGTTGCTATCCTGGATTGCTGGTTTACTGGCATAAAGGGAAGGGTATGCTACTGGTTCCAAGCCGTATCTGCACTATTGGCTGCATTAAGGTCCTCTGAGGCACCGAGTGGAATTTACGTCCCTTTCATTCCTCTTCGGAGCTATCCCTCCACGTCCCCCCCCCCTCCCGTCTTTTTATTTGGAAAAAGTGACCTAACCATGGAGTCCTAGATCCATGAAATTTATCTCGGGGTCACTTTCTGTTATAGCTCCCTCTTACGACCCTACCTCATTATCTGACTATTCTGGCGACTTTAACGCCCAGGTACCTTCTGCTGGAAATATTTCGTCGCCTACTCCTGGTACAAAGGTTCTGCCCGACCCCTTTAATACATCAACCTCCGCATGTCTTTGATCATGCTTCCGGCTTCTCCCTCTACGGTACGACGATTTCAGAAGTGAGAGCCTGTGACTGATCGCCACGAGTCAGTGACACCCCCCCAAGAGATACTACGTGATCTTAATACTAATTAAGATGAGGTGCTGGTAAGGAAGAAACCAGAAATATTTATCAGGAATAAAGGTAGAGAAGGAAAGATACAAAGAGCAGACTGTCCCACTTGAAGTAGATACCGGGTACAGTGTAATGCAATGATGTAAGTGGTATACCAGTGTGCAAGTGAACTTATTAACTCCTCGGAAATGTCACTGACTTTTTTGGGTTATCCTAAATTCTCTCCACATGTGCTGCTATGTATGATAATCTATAACTGTTTGTGTATACCTGAATGAACTTCGATCCCGAGATGGGATGGATGACGGCGGAGCTCAGTTTGGTTCTTCCTTTTAAAAGGCTAATAGCAACTTATCACTTTTAACCCATCTAGGTTTTCTTAAGGTGAATGAGTTTCGATTAAAGGTGTATTTCCAGTGACTAATCTTACAGGTAATCTTGTGCTTCTGGACTAATGCGAGCCTTCATTAACAGTTCGATCCTAAACAATTTGAAAGTTTAGTACAGACAGTAGTTAAATGTTTATTATGCACCCCATACCCATCCTGTGAGCGGTAGTCAAAAGATTACAGAGGTACATAATTGGTCCAGGGACTGGGCCTCAAAGTTTTGATAGCTGAGCAAGTTACAGAGGTAATGAATTCACAATTTACAAAGGTAATGAACTCCAGGTAGGTCTAGTCACAATCATGACAAGTTAAAAAGGTATTTACAGATTACAGAGGTACACAATGGGTCCAGGGACTGGGCCCCAAAGTTTTGAATTCTGAACTAGGTACAAGGTAATGAACTCACAAGTTACAAAGGTAATGAATACTGTAAGAATGGTTACTTACGTTTATACATGGCTGCAATCATGAACAAATTTTAGAGTAATGAGCAATTCACACTTCCACACCCGGTCACAACTGTAGTGAGTTATTGGTGCAAATGTTGATTGCTGAGTCTCTCTCACACACAGCGGAGCTAAATATCACTGAGGTCAGGACGAATTAGCAGCGTGACCCCAGTGTTGCCACAAGCTCTGGAAATGGCCGGTACCGAAGAACTTCAATTTTTTTCCCTGTTGTACCCCTTGATGCTGGTGAGGGGCTCTTGATCTAGGAAATTGGATCTGTGCTCCAGTTCCCTGAACTGAGCCTGAATATCTTTTCCCCCAACCCCCCTCCCACATCCTGTATAATCCTGTTGTAGGCTTTCTACTTAACTTCTGCCGTCTGTTAATTTTGTAAGACTAAATTTCAAAAATTATAATCAGCCCTCCAAACCTCGTTATAGGGGACACTAGTTCTCTTTATACAATACAGTTTCACTCGGAACATACTGAAAATTTTTCCTTGTGCTGATTTTTCCAAATTTCTTCTGCAATTTTTTTGCTTCGACTGCACTTTGACTACATTTTTCTTGTTTACTATGATCTGCTAAAATGGAATTAGTTAACCTACGAATAGTGGAAAAATGTTGCTAGTGGGAATACATTTAAATTGTTCAGTTTATAACTAATTTTAAATTCCAGGGCTTTTACCATTCCATTTTTGTCCCGGATTTTAACATTTCCGAGGAACTTGGAGAAACCTTTAGTCTCTTAAGACACTAATAATTTAATGCCATTTTTGTTGACGCTGATTATTTTAATTAACTACAAAGTATTGGTTTATTTTTTATTTGCAGTGGTGTATTAATTCTCGATAATTTTTAAGTGATGAAGTTACTCTTGTAGATGTTGCACATTTAACACCGGGAACTACACAGTAGGCAACTGTAGTCGGCAATAGTCTTAAGGCAACACTTGGAAGGGATTTTTCTTTAAGGTATTTTCACTTTTTATTCATGCTAGTGATTTGCCAAGGGTACTTCAGTGTTGCTTTGTCGCCATGAGTGTTCAATAAGCCAGTCGCCGGCTTTTTCAGTGAGGTTACCTAGCCTATAAATGCAACAGCGGACGAATGTTTGTTTACAATCTTGATTCATTTTCAGGTTGGTGGCTTTTCTGCTGGTAGCGACCTGCACGAGGCTGGTACTGAGTGTGCCACTTGAAGATGAGGTGAAGGAGGCCAGGACAGACGTACCCTTGGCCAGGACAACAAACACCGTTGGAAACGTTCTGTACAGGCAAGATATTTTTCCCAGGACGTATCTGCACCCCGTATCAAAGTCCCGATTTCCTCCCATGAAAGATTTGAAAATCTGCAAAATTTTGCCTTCTAGGCATATCTGATGGCTGACCTTAGTGGTCGTCAGATTTTTTTCCCAGTTTTATAGATTTTTGTAAATCAAAGTAAGACCTAGTTCGATCACTTGCCAAATTTTAAACTTTGATCCATCAAGTTAAAGCTCTTGCATTATCAGGAATTCAGATACTAAAAGATCAATGTTAGGAAATTGTTTCCTGTAAAAAAGCAGCTTTAAGTTTTTAGTCCAGAGTCACAAAAAACTGGGTATTGATACATTTTCAAGTTACTGCGATTTTTCACAAATCATTTTTAATATCTTTACGTATTTTTGAGACTACAATATTGAAGACTGATGCATCTTCTAAATTTGAATTAGTCTGTATAGATAAAAATGTACCCATGAACTATAAAAATTTGTATTTAGTTTTCCTGCCATAACTAGAAAATGCCTCGATTAGTCTACTATAATACTGGTGAGCTTCCCTAAATGCGAGGTTCTCCTTCACGAGTTTCATAATTTCATTTTCTTTTAAATAACGCATTTTCTTTAAACCTCTTTAAGCAGGGACTCCTAATCCTGACTTAAACTTTTGGTCTGAGGAATTGTTTTTCCTCCGACTATTATTACCTCCACTTTCCTTCCCTTCCCCCATCCCTCCATTCTCATATTCCTCCTTCTTTCCTGCTTTGAGCCTTTGGGGTCTTCTCTTCAGGAATTTTAGCTCCAAGGTTGGGGAAATGGTGTTGTCCGTCCCATTCCGTTGAGGGCCTTGCGCTGTGTTGCGTCTATGGCATTCCATCCTGAAACCACCCTCCTTGTCCTAAAGAGAGGGCTTCTCTTGCACTATGGAAGTTTCCCATCTCCACCTCTAGAGGAGACTTCCACGGATCTTATTCCAGACGACCCCAGACCCCTGTGGCGCCTGCTTTCACAATTTCCTGTCCCATGCTTGCGCAGTCAACTGTCCCACCTTTTACCGTCCAACCAAAGTCTCGCTGTCCCTACTTCATCTTCCTACTCGCATGTTTTGACGTCCATACGCCCCCTCCAATCTAAATGAACACCACATATTCCTTCTCCGAAGTCTACCTTGTCATTTACGTCCAAACGACCTCCATCCCCCAAACATGACATTCCCAAACTTTATTCTCTCCCTGTCTCAGAGTCTCTACATTAACATCGAAATGCCTCTGAATGCTCCTCAGTACATTCGCGCACTCGCCTGCCTCTCTGAAAATTTCTGCCTACCACTCCATTCTTCACCCAAACTACATCTCCCTCTATCGCCAATCTCTCTTGACTTCTCATCTAAACTATTGAAGCCATCTCGGCATTTATCAAGGAGACGACGCCTATGATGGACAGCAGTCCACCTCTGACATCTTTCTCACCTTCCACGACTTAATTCACACCACCTTCGTCATCCCAATACTTCACTATGCTAGTTTCCTAGTTCCTCTACATGGTGGCCTGACACTCTCCTGGTCTGTAGACAACTCTTAAAATGTTGCTCTTGCGCTCTTAGATCAGGGCTTATTTACAGTGGAATATTAGAGGCCTCGGGGGTAATAGGCAAAGCCTTCAGGTGTTTTCCCCAGGTTTTTATCCATACCTATTGGCAAGAATCTAAATTGTGCTCCTTTTTGTACCTGTCTCTGGCTAAATCTTATTTAGTCGTTGGATCCATTCCCAGTGGGACTTTCATTGAAAGTGCACTTCTTGATTATCACAGTATGTCATTCTACAGTGCTTTTTTCCATACTTCGCTGAATTACTCTGCTACCTGCATATACTTTGACAAGTTGTATACAGTCTAGTGGCGCTCAGTTTTGTTGCTTCTCTCCCTCAGTTTTAAATACAGGTATTCCCACTAATTTCGACCCTCACAACCCCTCTAGGAGGTTCCTTGATACTGGCGAGGGTTTCTTGATCTAGGGAATTGAATCTGTGCCCAGGTTCCCTGAATTTAGCCTGAATACCTTCCAACCCCCCCCCCCCACATGCGCTGTATAATCCTACAGGTTTAGCGCTCCCCTATGATTCTAATCGACCCTCTCAATCACTTGCATAGATCTGTCAATCTGCTTCTCAACTGTACCCTACTTTATCTAGTCTGTGCTCAGAGATCTACAGGAAGCAGACCCTGATCTACTTATCAAATGTATTCTCGACCTCGTACCCATGTTGGTTGTTTGACCTGGTGACTTGGGCCATTTACTAGTCCAACTACTTTAGTGGCTAACCTTCTTTTTCCTAAACTGCTGAGATATTTAGACTATTTTCGTCCTCGGTGTTAGCCGTCCGACATGCCATTGGAAAAGCTAAACTAGCTTGTTGGCGGGATTTCTAGTCACTTTGGCTTCCTGTGTGAGTGCAGTGTGGGGGGAAAAAATATGGAAATAATGGCAAGTACTCTTCAGACCCTGCTTCTATTCTTGGGGTTGCTGGTGTCAGCAATGCAACCCCCCTTTTGAAAATGCCACATAAATTGGAAACCTTTTCCATTTATGCCCCTCGTTTCTTCAATCTTCCAGTCTGTTACTGCCTTCGGCTTGCAGATAATTCTCGTGTGCCTATTGCACTTCTAGAAGTAGACAATGCTTTACGTTTGCCGATCGTTGGAAAATGGTCCTGATGGCATTCATATTCGTATGCTTCAGCATTTGCATCAGTCAGCCCTCGCAGTCCTCTTACAACTTCGTCATACTTGGTCTCGAGGCATTCTTCCTCAGCTGTTGGAAAAATTTTAGTTCTATCTTTTCGTAAACAGGGTACTTTAGGCCTTGATACCTGTCACTGTCGTGTCATAGATCTTACCAGTGCAATTTTAAAGTAGATGAATCTTCTAGTAAATAGAAGTTTGGTGTGGTAATTTGAAACGCAAGTCTCCTATAGTACATTTGGCTTTCATAAAAATTTGCACCAGTCAACTATAGTGATAATATAGCATTTATTGTGGTGGAGACGGAAAAAACAAAAATAGAAAAGCCAGATACAGCGATTGATAAACAAAGAGGTCGACTGTACGTCATTGTAGGAGCTGCCAGATATCACCGGCTCTTCAACACGCAAGTTATACTTTTGTATCAGTCAAATCACATATTACTCGGGTAGATAATTTCCAGTAGATCCTTCATGTGTTAGCTCAAATCACCGACCAGTATGTTTTAAATAAGTGACCCACTGATCAAAGCAGATCGACTGGTCCGAACCCTTGACTGGTCCGAACCCGGGACTGGTTTCAAACAGTTTCGTTGGACAATAAAGCAGACTGTAAACGGATGGGGTTGTAGGCGCCCTTATAAACACAAACATTAAAAATCAGGAACGTGACGGTAAGCTGTCCAATATACAAAAAGAGTTAGAAACAGAAATACAAATAGCTAGAGCTTCATTTAAGGTTATTAATATAATATTCAAGAGGTTGCTAGTAGAATTGCAGTAAATCAACCATTCACATCATTATGAAGCTGTGTGTAGTCTGTGGTCAGTCAAACAAACGGGCTTCCACATGGATAAATTGTCATTTTTGTGGAAATTGGTGTCACGCTCCTTGTGCAGATATCCCAGAACTAGCTACAAGCAGTATTAAAACAGAGAAGTGTTTTTGGGTATGCCCAAATGAGGAAAATCTGTGGACTAAAATCACAAGGGTATTAAAAGAGGACAACATCAAAGCTGCTTTCATAGAAAACCTGGAAGCTTTCTACAACAGATGGGAACATAAAAAGTCTGGGCTGAATGGTACTGCCCTTGATACTGGCCATGTAGTCACAAACTGTAAGGCTGGAGGTGATGTCCTGGTAGTCAGTAAATGTGGGGCTGATAGTGCTGTCCTGGGAGACAGTAATGGTGAAGCTGGAGATACTGTCCTGGGAGACAGTAATGGTGAAGCTGGAGATTTTGTCCAGGTAGTCGGGAATTATACGCAGGAAGGAATACATATAAATGACCTCATAGAGGACAGGAGCCATAGTAGGGAAACAAGTGTAGTCAAAGATAAGATAAAACCAATATTGCAAACTAAAAATACCGCAGGAAATAGCAAACAAGAGGACTCCAATAGCAATAGTGAGGATAAATTACCAAAAACAACTGGTGGGAGCTCCATTGTTGGTGCTAGGGAGGATAGGAATAAGACAGGGAAACATGCACCAACAGGGAATACAGTCACAGAAACCCAAGGCAAACGGAAACCAAGCCTGTGCACATACTATGCACTTGGTATCTGCTGGCATGGGAAATCTGGAAAAACAGATGGGACATGCAACTATGACCACCCTAGAAAATGTCATGTCCATATGACAACAGGAAAATGCAAACTCCCTTCCTGTAAGCTTTTTCACCCTGAAATGTGTACCTCTTCAGTACAGGAAAGACTGTGCTATAACTTAAATTGCCAGGCATACCATCTAAAGGGGACAAAAAGATACAAAACATCCAGGCCATGGGAAAACCTGGGTAGCCACAGCCACTCAAGAGGGAGAGGTTTTTTAGTGCCAGGAAGGAAAAAAAACTGGCAGGAAATGGCAGAAATCGTACACCAAATCCAGTCATTCCTGGAGTGGAACCACAGTCGATGGCCTCCACTCCAAACCAACAGATACAGATACTAATGCCGGAAAAAAAATCCCCCAGTACCAACAATACCACCAGTCCGATAACATTCTTCTTTGCAAATATACAGGGTCTAAAGCCAGCAACAAACAACAAAATACCTTTCATCCGTGGACTGCTTGCAGAGGCAAAGGCAATGTTCGCGGCTTTCACTGAGACCCACATAAAGGATCACTTGGACAACGAAATATGGATCCCAGGTTACAACCTATACAGATGTGACAGAGTGAACAGGCAAAAGGGGGGGGTTGGCCTGTACATTGCAGAGTCACTTGTTTGCACAGAACTGCTTAATGCCTCAAATGACGTAGTGGAAGTTTTAGCAGTAAAGGTCGAGAACCAAAACCTAGTCATTGTGGTAGTCTACAAGCCTCCGGATGCAACTTCCCAGCAATTCCAGGAACAGCTGTTAAAAATTGACCACTGTCTGGAAAATCTTCCAGCTCCTGCACCCAACATCTTGCTCCTGGGGGATTTCAACGTAAGGCACCTAAAATGGAGGAATATAGCAAATAATATTGTTGCAGAAATAACACCAGGAGGCAGCTCTGATGAAAACTCACACTCACACGAGCTTTTAAATCTCTGCACAAAATTCAATTTAAACCAGCAAATAATAGAGCCTACTAGACTGGAGAATACACTAGACCTCATATTCACTAACAATGATGATCTGATAAGAAATGTCACCATATCAAAAACAATATACTCAGATCACAACATAATTGAGGTTCAGACATGTATGCGTGGAGCCCCAGACCGACAAAATGAGACTAGTCACGAGGGAGCATTCACCAAATTCAACTTCAATAACAAAAACATAAAGTGGGACCAAGTAAACCAAGTCCTAACCGATATAAGCTGGGAAGATATACTAAGCAACACAGACCCAAACTTATGCCTAGAACAGATTAACTCGGTGGCACTCGATGTATGCACAAGGCTTATTCCTCTAAGAAAAAGGAGGAGTAGATGTAAAATAGAAAGAGACAGGCGCTCCCTTTACAGGCGACGGAAAAGAATAACAGAGCGGCTAAAAGAGGTCAATATATCTGAAATGCGCAGGGAGACACTGGTCAGAGAAATAGCAAGCATCGAACTTAAGCTAAAAGAATCCTTTAGGAGTCAGGAATCGCGGGAAGAACTAAAAGCCATAAATGAAATCAAAAGAAACCCAAAGTATTTCTTCTCCTATGCCAAATCAAAATCGAGAACAACGTCCAGTATTGGGCCCCTACTTAAACAAGATGGGTCCTACACAGATGACAGCAAGGAAATGAGTGAGCTACTCAAGTCCCAATATGACTCAGTTTTTAGCAAGCCGCTAACCAGACTTCGAGTCGAAGATCAAAATGAATTTTTTATGAGAGAGCCACAAAATTTGATTAACACAAGCCTATCCGATGTTATCCTGACGCCAAATGACTTCGAACAGGCGATAAATGACATGCCCATGCACTCTGCCCCAGGGCCAGACTCATGGAACTCTGTGTTCATCAAGAACTGCAAGAAGCCCCTATCACGAGCCTTTTCCATCCTATGGAGAGGGAGCATGGACACGTGGGTCGTCCCACAGTTACTAAAAACAACAGACATAGCCCCACTCCACAAAGGGGGCAGTAAAGCAACAGCAAAGAACTACAGACCAATAGCACTAACATCCCATATCATAAAAATCTTTGAAAGGGTCCTAAGAAGCAAGATCACCACGCATCTAGAAACCCATCAGTTACACAACCCAGGGCAACATGGGTTTAGAACAGGTCGCTCCTGTCTGTCTCAACTATTGGATCACTACGACAAGGTCCTAAATGCACTACAAGACAAAAAGAATGCAGATGTAATATATACAGACTTTGCAAAAGCCTTCGACAAGTGTGACCATGGCGTAATAGCGCACAAAATGCGTGCTAAAGGAATAACAGGAAAAGTCGGTCGATGGACCTATAATTTCCTCACTAACAGAACACAGAGAGTAGTCGTCAACAGAGTAAAGTCCGAGGCAGCTACGGTGAAAAGCTCTGTTCCACAAGGCACAGTACTCGCTCCCATCTTGTTCCTCATCCTTATATCCGACATAGACAAGGATGTCAGCCACAGCACCGTGTCTTCCTTTGCAGATGACACCCGAATCTGCATGAGTGTCTTCCATTGCAGACACTGCAAAGCTCCAGGCAGACATCAACCAAATCTTTCAGTGGGCTGCAGAAAACAATATGAAGTTCAACGATGAGAAATTTCAATTACTCAGATATGGTAAACATGAGGAAATTAAATCGTCATCAGAGTACAAAACAAATTCGGGCCACAAAATAGAGCGAAACACCAACGTCAAAGACCTGGGAGTGATCATGTCGGAGGATCTCGCCTTCAAGGACCATAACATTGTATCAATCGCATCTGCTAGAAAAATGACAGGATGGATAATGAGAACCTTCAAAACTAGGGAGGCCAAGCCCATGATGACCCTCTTCAGGTCACTTGTTCTATCTAGGCTGGAATATTGCTGCACACTAACAGCACCTTTCAAGGCAGGTGAAATTGCCGACCTAGAAAATGTACAGAGAACTTTCACGGCGCGCATAACGGAGATAAAACACCTCAATTATTGGGAGCGCTTGAGGTTCCTAAACCTGTATTCCCTGGAACGCAGGAGGGAGAGATACATGATTATATACACCTGGAAAATCCTAGAGGGACTAGTACCGAACTTGCACACGAAAATCACTCATTACGAAAGCAAAAGACTTGGCAGACGATGCACCATCCCCCCAATGAAAAGCAGGGGTGTCACTAGCACGTTAAGAGACCATACAATAAGTGTCAGGGGCCCGAGACTGTTCAACTGCCTCCCAGCACACATAAGGGGGATTACCAACAGACCCCTGGCAGTCTTCAAGCTGGCACTGGACAAGCACCTAAAGTCAGTTCCGGATCAGCCGGGCTGTAGCTCGTATGTTGGTTTGCGTGCAGCCAGCAGCAACAGCCTGGTTGATCAGGCTGTGATCCACCAGGAGGCCTGGTCTCAGACCGGGCCGCGGGGGCGTTGACCCCCGGAACTCTCTCCAGGTTCATAAGGTCTCCTCTATCGACCCTTTTCTCCGCTTGGATACTTATGTTCGTAATGCCTTTGCTAGTAACCACTGTTAAGTCTTTTGATTTTCAAAAGGCGCATGACACTTAGTGATACATCTTGGCCTAAGCTCATTCCTTAGGCCTCAAAGACAATCTTCCACTTTTCCTTAACTTCATCAGACTTTTCTGTTTTCGGTTAATAATTTGCTATCCGCGGACTTCGTCAAAGCTGATATTCCTTGGGATGTCCTTAGCACTGCTTTTCTACTTGCTACTAATGATCTGGCCTCTTCTCCCATCTGATATTTGGTCTTCACTTTAAGGTGAAGATTGCAGTAGACTGTGCAGGTGCTGACACGCCTATTAGCCTCTCCAGAATGCTGAGCCGTATTTCCCACTGGACCACTTCTGAGTTTTAAATTTTCTGGTGCTAAAATGAGAAAATTACTTTCACAAAATTGCTTGACTGTTCCCGTTTAGATCCCGTATCCCTGATAGGGAAACCTCTCATTACCTCCACGAAAGTAACTTGTCATAACCAGCTGAACCTTTGTGTCGGGGGGGGGGGGAGGGAATGGAAGTTTATGGGGAGGGAATAGTCTTAGACTGCATTCACCCCTAACTTTAAGACTATTACGACCAGATATTCTTCAGCCTCTCCTGAAACTTTAACTTTATCTCGTCCATCATGATGGATTGTTAGTCTACGCTTTTAGTTCCTCCCCTGTCGAGAGCTTATATGTAGAGGCGAATGTTCCGTCCTTGAACTCTCTGATGCCCCTTGTCTTTAAATATTTATCCCCTGACTTTTTTTAGGTATCTTTAACGCTCCTTTCAAAAAGTTTAAATTTTTTTCCTAATGTATTGTTACTAAGAGAACATTAAAAGAATGTTTTGGCATGTACTGGAAGATGTCTTTACTGTTGTATCCAGCGTAGTGGGAGTGGCATTAGTGTAGATTTATAAATGTACCAGTTTTATTTTTAAATTTTAATCACTAACTTCACGACTCTCCTGAATGACTTTATTCATTTACGACTATTTTCTTATGAAATGGTTCATATCTTTGGGATTTTGACTTTAGCCGAAAGTTATTTATTTGCATACTTTGAGATGTGAAGTATGATTGGCTTCAAGTTTTAAAGGCTGATGTATCTTTAAGGATGGTTAGAGATTTTGGGCAGTGTAGACCAAATTTCTCTAATTGGTTTAAATATTAAGTGCTTATAACTTGAATACTTAGCAAGTAGAAGTCAATCTTGAGCAGAGGTCTTTTTGGTAATTGGTCTAAAATTAGTTTATTTAAACTAGATAATGGCAAACTTTTTAGGCTATATGGGTGATTTTACTGTATTGAGATTGCAATATCAGGTTCCATGTAATAGGTTTTGAATTCCTCTTTTGATTAAAATGAATCCGTTAATGGATTTCAGTTTTATAAACTCTGACTCTTATTTTCTTGTGCAATGATGTCACCTTGGGATACCATCCCCTGATCTCGTATAAACAAACCTGAAAATATAAACACACATGCAGTATAATATGATCCTTTGACAACGGTTTCGCCCACACAGTGGGCTTTTTTAAGTCAAACAGATCTACCTGGGTGGAAGGTACGAGAGTATTTAGTCAGGTTGAGAATGATGATTTACCGAGTGGGGTTAGTCTAAAATCTTGGATAGCTTGGAAGAGATTGGATAAGAATACAAGTAGACCTTCCATCGTGTCAAACTGCAGTAGAAATGGATCCTTCACACAGAATACCTGGACCTTCTTCTGAAAGCTTACTCACTTCGCAACAGACAATTTTCTTTGGGACTGCATCAGTCTTACCAAGATCTACTCCTCAAATTGCCAACATTAAACCTCCTTTCACCGCTACAGCTCCGACCTACCTTGAAGATTGTGCAGGTAACT
The DNA here is from genome assembly GCF_038502225.1 of Cherax quadricarinatus. Lineage (NCBI taxonomy): Eukaryota > Metazoa > Arthropoda > Malacostraca > Decapoda > Parastacidae > Cherax > Cherax quadricarinatus. The sequence goes on along the minus strand of NC_091363.1, from coordinate 21,008,495 downwards.
TGAACAATGCTACAATGAAAGCTTTTCTCAAAGCCAGAACACTGGGCACAGCACTGTGGCAGCATAAACAGACGCACAGCCGAAATCATTCGAAGCAGTTACCACAGCGAATGTTCAACAGATCAGACTTGTTAGGAAAACTCCACTCTCTGCGATAAGTCGTTGGAAAAGTTTAGAAAGACCTGAAATTAATCACTATCTTTCATCTCTTCCACTGTCAACCACAAACTGAAGCCCTCAGCTTAGGCCTCAAATTCGCAACAGGAATTACGAAACCAAAAAAGACTTCAGTTTCATCGCCAAAAACTAAACACAATGACTCGCTTCCTAAAAGGCTATCTTCAAGGCATCATCTCAGCGGCCATCCCGCTGTATAGCCCTTGTGGCTTAGCGCTTCTTTTTGATTATAATAATAATCAGCGGCTATCTCAACATGCAGCTCCCCAGTCATACCTCGACGTTACATCACTGCAGAAGACACGACCATCAGGGTTACCACCGCTGATAAAGGTGGCGTTATCATGAACATTGACTATTACAGGAACAAAATGCTCGGTAGACTTAATGACCTTGATACCTACAAACCTCTCCACTAACAAAGTGGACAACCTTACGTAAACATTTCTTCAGAGGATTCTCCGCATTCTGAGGGGCTCAGAACAAGGGAAGAAACTTGTGCACACCATACCCAGCAACCCCAGATCTGCCTGAATGTACGGCCTGCCCAAAAACTCTCAAGCCTGTTATCCCATTGAAGCCCATATCTTCGGGAATAGGTAGTGATCCCCACCAACTCAGGAATTCTCGCAAAACACCTCTCTAAACTCTTGGGCACCATCAGTCCAGCACATCTCACACTCGGGTAATCTCAATCGCTTTCGCAACATCAGGGAAAAGAAACTTTCCAGCCTTGACGTAACTTCCCTATTCACCACAGTACCTACTACACAAGCCATCGATCTCTTGCGCAAGAAAATTGACGATTCACTTGATCTTCCTATTCCAGCCAGCGATTTCATCGACCTTGTTGAACTGTTGGCTGTACGTGTTTCTTTCGAAAATCTCCTCTTTCAGCAAACTTTTGGACTACCCATGGTTTTGCTACTCAGTGCCGGACTAGCGAACCTATACATGGAACGTCTGGAAACAGCGTTTTTTTCCACCTTTATTCCATAGTCTGTCACCTGGCTCCGTTATGTTGACAGTCTTGTCACAATTTCCAGACGCTTCAACGTTCAAGCTCTCCAAGACAAGGTCAACCAGGTCGAGCCGTCAGTCCAGTTCACACTTGAAGTCGACAACACGCTTCCTTTCCTCGATGTTCTCTGCAAAGCTGACCATGAACTTCGATTTAGTCTATCGAAAACCCCCAAACCAAAACTATCTTCTCCACTTCTACTCTCACCATGACACCAAAACTAAACGTGGTGTAATTATAGGCTTTCCTGCGTGCACTCAGAATCTGCAGCAATGAGTTCCTGTATTTGAAAAAGTATTTTCCAAACTTCACTATCCTCGTCACTGCATCAGAGACTGCAGACGACACATTAAACATCAACACACCCAGAGAAAAGACTGCCGAGAAGAGATACATAGTCCTCCCCACCAACTCCATTGCCAAACAAGTTTCGAACATATTTTCCAGTACCTCATTCCAAGTATCTACTTCCACGACCATCAATGACATTACCAGTAATAGACAGGACAAGCTTCCATCCTCTGCAGGGGTATACATAATCCCTTGTAATGAATGTAGCAAATTATACATGAGCAAAACATCAAGAGACCTCCAAACACTTATTTCAAACGCCAATATGCAAGCAGGTCTGACGATCCAAGGAATGCCTGTGTACAACACCGTAATTCACACAACCATTTTAATCGACTACAGAAATTAGACTTATCGCCACAGAAGACAACTCAATACCAAAGAATCCTGGAATTATCGCTTCTCTATATCCAACAACTTCAACCAGAACGGCTTCTGTAACATAGCTGAACCACTGGCCAAGAAACTCCTTCATCGCTATCCCACATAAGAACATAGGAATGGGAAAACACTACAGAAGGTCTACTCATACTTATCCAATCTCTTCCAAGCTACCCGAGATTTTAATCTATAACCCCACTCAGATCACGTGCAGCATTCTCCACCTGACCCAGCATTCTGAACATGACTAGACTCTCATACCTTCCACCCCAGGTAGATCTGTTTGTGACTTGAAAAAGCCCATTGTGTGGGTGAAATGTCAATCACATTATACTGCATTTTATATTTTTATAGTGACTGTATTTTATACTATTTATTTCCACCAACATAAACCTCTCTTTTAAGAAACCTAGCCCCTTTAATAAAAAAGCCTAAGTAATATAAATTGTGTAAGGTCGTTTCAACCCATTTTCTGTCTTATTATGAGATATAAAAACTTGTCTTTCCTGTTTCAGTGTGGTTGGTTTCTTCCTGGGTGGGTTGCTACTGTTCGTCTCGCTCTTTGACCCAACCAGGAAACCTGTGATAAGGTTCTTTGACACGGCGTTTGGGGATCGGGAATTAAGGCGGCAGCGACGCCAGGGTGAAGGCAGCCTGGAACAACACGTTGCTGCTGCATTTGACACGTTCACTTCTGCTCTAGATAAGATGCAGGTTATTGCGAAGATTGTAAACTGAAACTTGTAAAGTCTTTCACTTAGTTGTAGTGCAGTGTTGAAGATGTAAAAGCGTGTGGTAATAAATTTTATTAATATAATTCTATTAATAGATCCCTCGAGTAAAATATTTTGATAAATTTAGTAATAGCCCTCTAGGACTGACTTGTAGCATTTTGGGGGTAACAGAATTAGGCGATACTGAAGATCAAAACAGTCTTCAAAAGCGTGGTGTGGAAGGGGGGTTCACCTTTGTGGTGAAGGGGCGAACTATCTAAGGAATTTTAGTTTTCGTCAACTTCTTTGGACCAAATCTAATTGTACATAATCTTCCCCTCCTTTCTAATTCATTCGGTCTTTAGGTATTTTACCTCTGAAATTATACCTACTAGGTTGAGGGAAAGGGAATCTGTCCATCCCATTAGGATGAGACTCGGTGGCTGTTTGCCGTGGAATAAGTGCTGACCATTAGTTCTGGAGGTTAGTTGTGGGTATCCTTAAGATGTGTATGCTGGATTGCTGGTTCATTAGCATGAAGAGGGTAGTGGGGTTTCATGCACACCAGTACCTGCTATGCTGAGGGACCTCGTAAGTACGGGGAGGATGGGGGGTAATGTATGGTCCTCGAGACTAAAGCCTTCTACATTCTGTATGCTTATACATGACCTACCACAGTATGGGTGGGGTTTGAACCCATGGCTAGTTTTAACATTCCTGGCCACTTTAAGGGATGCTCCTTGTCGCAGTAGAGAGGCTATTGGTATAGGGAATTGGACCTTTCGGTCTTCCTCAGACCGAACCAAATTACCTCCAATCCCCTCTAACCTATCCCATCCCCTCTTTCCTCTACCCCTCTCCATCCCCCCTTCCTGTTTTCAGCATCTGGGCTTCTCTCCTCAGGCACACAAGTTCCTGAGTAGGGGGAAGAGTACTGTGGTCCATCACATTCCATTTAGTGATAGTTGCATCTCTGGAGGCTACCTTTCGGATTTTGGTAGGTGGTGGCCGAAGGAGGTACACTTTATGGCAGATATCCGGCCACCCTAGAGTGTCCACAGAAATGGATCGGTAGAGGCAAGGTTGCTATCCCGGACTGCTGGTTTACTGGCATGAAGGGTAGGGTATGGCACAGGTTCCATGCTGCATCTGCACTACTAGTGGTGCTGGGGTCTTTCTGAGCGCAGAGGGGGATTTACGGCCTTTTCATTCCTCCTAGGAGCTCTCCCTCACGTCCCCTCTCCCACCTTATTTTTTCTCTTCTAAAGCAGTAACGTAACCTGATCCTTCCGGGAATGTTTCTGCTACTGCATCTCGTTTAACCACTCTTCGGATCCCCTTCTAATACCCCTGTACTTTCTGCTGGTGCCATTTCTTCACCCACTCCACGTACAGAGGTTATGCCCGACTCCTTTGATACATACCTCATACAAACGACCAATACCATTAACTGATGGTACTACCACGATTACTTCTCACTCTGCCCAGAAAAGACCGGCACAACACATTCCTCCCTTGCAGACTTTCCAAGTAGACAATGGAGTTTTTTGTAAATACAACTGACATAAACTGTCATTCAGATCATAGTATCAGCAAGGAGTTCCTATGCCATGTTGGTAGAGATATTTAATTTCATGCTCTCACGAGCGGTGCATGCATAGTCACAGTAGAAGCGGCTCCTGATCTTGCCACCATACTCTAATATTCCAGTAACAATTCACAAACCATTCTCTGGTTTTGTGGTACTGTCATTCTACCTTGTACAGTTCAGCATAATTTCCAGACATGGTGACATTCTGGAACAGCTTGCACTCTAAAGTCCCAAATCTCAAAGTAAACGTGTAATGTCCTACCTGCCCGTGGGTGGAGAGACTACCCTTTTAATGTAGCCGAGAGCTTCCCCCCTCTGTTCATATCGTGGGACACCATTTAAGTCTGAAAGGTGATACCTACAGTGTAGAAAGTGCTGGTGTTTTGACCATTTAGAGCAATATTGTGGGTCCATGGTAATGCCCAGTCTGTGGTGCCGACGACCATACCAATACATCTTAGTCTACCTCTTGCCTTAATTGTAATGAAGTTCGCCTATCTCATTCTTGTCATGGACAAGTTTACTTAAATGAATGGGAAATCTGTTCTCAAACAAGGCTTTCCTTTCACCATGGCACTCGTCTGTGCCTCCACGGACGACTTCTCCGTATTTCTTCTTATCGAGTTACTGAAGACTCTCAACCTCTGGGGACCAACTTTGCAGTCTCCCCTGTAGTCAAAACTTCGTCACCTCTGTATCTCTCAGACAGTCCTGGACCCAGAGGACCCTACCTCGTCACCTCTTAATTTTCTCGACTCTTCTCTCGCATGTTTGTCTAAAAGACCTCTCGCAACAACTGACCTTCGTCCCTCTCCTTCTCTGAAGCCCCCCCCCCCAAAAAAAAAAACCCTTTGTATAAATCTCCAACCCTTCATTCACTTATCCTACCCAGACATTTTTTTTTTTTACTTTCCAGTCTGTACCTATTACTAGCTCTGTACAGTACCTTCTACTGTCCCCTCCCAAGCTTCTCGGGGTTACCTCTAGCCTCTTCCTCCCCTACGTTAGTACATTTGTCGTCGCCTAATCTTTACTCACCCTCCTGCTATCTAAAATATCGTCCCACATACAACGTCCTTGTCCTCTGAAGCTCGTTAAGCTATCTCCGACTATATTGAGACTGAACCATTGATGGACATTGATCCACCTCCTGTCGCTACTCTTTACTCTTCTCCACCTACGCAACTGGTTTCTTCACAGCTTTCCAACCCTCTGCTGCTTTTCAGTTTTCTGCTGCCTCCACGTGTGAACTTTTCTGACCCTTCTAGTCCTTAGAAACCTTCATACTTCTTATACCGTTCTTCGCAAATCGTGGCTTCTTTACAGTGGAATATCCAAGGCCTCGGAGGTAACCGGGGTCAGCTTCGGGTGTTGCTCTCCCAGTTGTCCAGTTCGTGCTTGTTTACAAGAATTCAAATTATGCTCTGCTGTTATCAGTCTCATCTCAGGCTGCTTTATTATATTCATCGGATGTTTTTCTCGATGGAACCTTTAGTGACTGCACTTCTTATATGCACTAGAATTCAATACCACCAGTGTTTTGGTCATACTTCGTTGCATTACACTGCAACACGCATCTACTTGAATGTGGTATACAGTCTGTTATATGTATCTCTTCTTTCTCTGGCGCTATTAATCCCAGATGTTGAATTTCTGGTTTCTTCCTTACCGCCGCCACTTACGTTACTCGGCGATATTAATGCTCACCGTTTCCTCCGAAGGTGTTTCAGTGACTCGTGGCATTCAAGTTTTAAATAAGAGTAGTCCCACCCATTTTGGCCCTTGAACTCTTGCTACAATCTGTCTCTTCCTCTACTGCACAAAACTTGACTTGTTCTGTGCTCCCGGACGTGTAGGAGTGATCATTTTCCAATTCTTTCTTATTCGTATTCATCAACCTCTCGTCGCTCACGCTTGCAATTTGACAGAGCACACTGGGACCAGTACTCATGTCAAACTGCTTTTAGTGAGGGTCCTTCATCCTCCATTCATAAGCTGTTACATCTATTCTAAACCTCCATTTAAATCTCAGGCAGAGAGACTCAGGAATGAGTACTTTGGTGGTCTCCTGCCTGTGCTCGTGCAGTATGTTTGAAACACGCTGCATGGGATGGATATCGGTACAATACGACAATAAAGTGCCTCCTTGATTTTAAGTAGAAGAGAGCAGCTGCCTGCCGTGTCAGTCGTGAAGTTAAACGCTCTTGGTGGTGAGATTGTTTCTAGTCACTTCGGCTTCCTCTGAGTGCAATCTGGAAAAAAGTACGGAAACTGAAGGGCAAATACGCTACCGACCTCGCTCCCGTCCTTCGGGTTGCCACCAAACTTTATCATGTTCGTATCTCCCAGGGGCTCCATCTCTGCCCCTCGTTTCTTTCCACCTAAACTGCCAGAGTTTAAGCTCTTAACTTTTCTTCTAGTAGTCTTATAATATGAGTTCTACACTAAAAGAATTAGTCAACACTCTGCTTGCCAGGCTGGGCTGGACGGAATTCATAACTGTGTGTTCCAGCATTTACATCAGTCATCCCTTATGATTCTCTTAAGACTCTAATCTTATTGGGTGGCAAAGCTTTCTTTCCCAGCTGTGGAAATCTATTGTACTGCCTTTTCGTAAACCAGGTACTTTGGGACTTGACTCCTCCCACTATCGTCCCATTGTTCTTCCCGGTGCATTTTGGAAGGTGGGAATGTCTGGTAAATAGAAGTTTGATGTGGTATTTAGAGAAATCTCTTCACTAGTGAATATGGCTTTCGTAAGGGTCGTTCCACTGACACCTTACTTCGTTTAGATGGTTATCGCCATCTTTTTGGATCTTGAATCCTCTTCAAGGGGGCTCCTTGGCGTGGTGAAGAGGCTCTTGGTCTGAGGAATTAGCCCTGTCGGTCTTCTTCCTCAGACCGAACCTAATTACCCCCCATTCTCCCCTCCCCTATCCCATCCTCCCCATCCTCCCCTTTTTCCATTCCTCCTCCTCCTCCTCCTCCTCCTCCTCCTCCTCCTCACCCCTCCCTTTTGCCCTTCCTCTTTTTGGCCTTTGGGATTTCTCCCACAGGCGCGCTAGTTCCTAGGTAGGGGAAAGGACACCGGGGTCCATCCCATTCCGTTGAGGTTCTTGGCGGTGGCGTAGTTTGCCGTGGAATCTGGATTGCCTGTGGATGTCCTGATCCCTCTCCGGTATCCCGGAGTAGCTTTGGGTGTCTTTCGGGCGACGGGTGTATCTCTGGAAGCCACCTTTCGGATTCCGGGGGTGGTGGCCGAAGGAGGTATGCTTTGTGGCGGATATCCGGCCGCCCTCTTTTGTCCACCGAGGTAGCTCAGCAGATGTGAGGTTGCTATCCCGGATTGCTGGTTTACTGGAATGAAGAGTAGGGTATGGCACGGGTTCCATGCTGCATCTGCGCTACTAGCGGTGTTGAGGTCCTCTTGGGTGCGGAGGGAGATTTCCAGCCCTTTCATTCCTCCTGGGAACTATTCCTCCCCGCTCCCCTCTTTTTTTATTCTTTTTTTTATTTTTATTTTTTTTTTCTTAAAAACAAAAAGCAAAGGAGTAACTTAACCATGGCAGCCCTAGTCCATGAACCCACTACCCCCGGGCCCCTTCTTGATACCGCACCCCATTCTGACCCTGCCTTGTGTTTAGACAACTCTTCAGACACTCCTGATGCCCCTGTACCTCTTGCTGGTGCTGTTTCCTCACCCGCTTCAGGTACCCGGGCTTCGACTGACTCCTTCGATTTGTCTGAACTCTGCTCTCCTTTGACTATGCTTCTGGCTTCTCCCTCTACGGTACGGCAATTTTCGAATCGCCCGCCCATTTCACGCCGGACCAACTCCGGTCCTACTCCTAAACGCCAACGTCAATCTCCTGATGATGCTCCTTCGTTACCTTCCCATTCTACTCGGAAAAGGCAGACACGTCAAGCACTCCCTCTCCATGCTCTGTTTCGGACCACACAATGGACTAAATTCTTTACTTTAAGACCGACTTCTTCTGCCTACCTTTCTGACCATAGTATTGGCAAAGCGCTCCTGCGTCATGTTGGTAGAGATATTTCATTTCATGCTCTCAAGAGCGGTATGCGCATTGTCACTATCCAGAATGCTGCCCAAGCTCATGATCTCTCTCTCCTTTCGAATATCGATACTACTACTGTCACTATTGAAAAACATCTTTCTCTCAATTCTTGTAGTGGTACTGTCATTCTGCCCCATACCATAGTCCAACAATTTCCCGTCATGTGGCAATGACATTTTTGAACAGCTGGAACTCCAGGATCTCCCAATCTACCCTCTACCAGGATACACAGCAATTCACAACTGCAGACCAAACCAAGTTGGGGGTGGTATTGCAATCTATTACTCTAACCAATTATCTTGTCTTAGCACCACTTGCTTTAGTGATGAAAATGGGGAATACATTTTTGCTAATTTTACTGTAAAAAACCTTAAGACGCCTATGACAATCGGTGCCATTTACCGGATACCTCACAAAAACATCCCAAATTTCATTGAGAAATTAAAGTCACTAATAACAAACAGACAAATGAATAAGCACCACCTTCTCTTAGCTGGAGACTTCAACATCAACCTTGGCTTACTAGATGATCAGCCTGTAACTGATTTCATCAACAATATGAACAACACACTTCTCATACCAACAATAACTAAACCAACCAGGCTCACTGAGACAAGTGCAACCAAAATAGACCACATATGGACCAATATACTAGCCCCCCCCTTAAATCAGGGATAATCACAGATAGCACTACAGACCACTACCCTACCTTCCTCCTGACAAACATTAGTAAACCACCAATTGAATACAACAGTCTCATTTAGACTCCATGACAAGGCCTCAGTAAGGAAGTTCACAGCTGACCTAGAGACTGTTGATTGGCCTACAGAATTCTCCAAGGCCAATGGTACTGATGACTGGACAGACATTTTTCTTAAATTACTTAGACTATACAACAAACATTGTCCTATAAAAACAAAACAGATCACAAACAAACGGCTTGGTTGCCCATGGCTAACCAGCACCATTCTGAAATCCATTGACAACAAACACCAATATGAAAAGCAATATAGACAGGGCTTAATACACAAAGATATTCTTAAACACTATTCATCAGCTCTCGCCAAAGTAATAAAGGAAAGCCAAACAACTATACTACTCCAGTAGATTCCCAGACACTAGAGGAGATATACAAAAGACCTGGAAAACACATGCTCAGATTCTAGGGACCCACAAACTGAGAAAAACCAAGAATATTGTCCTAACTAAACCTAATGAAACACCACTACATCCCACTGACACAGCTAACAAGATAAACGACTTCTTCTCAACCATAGGATCTAATCTTGCCAGTAAAATCCCACATACCAATGCCCATGCCAGCGACTACCTAGATGGGAATTTCCCTAATTCCTACTATCTTGCACCAACTGAGCCCACGGAAGTCACCGAGATTATAAAGTCACTTAAAAATAACTCGGGGAATCTGTCTCAGGTCCCACCATTACTGTACAAGCGAGCGCCCCATGTCCTCTCGCATGCTATTTCATTACTTTTTAACAAGTCGCTAGAGACTAGCACCTTCCCGAAACTACTCAAGATGGCAAGGGTTACACCAATACATAAAGGTGGTGATCCTACAGACTTAAACAACTATAGGCCAATATCTAACTTAACATTGCTATCCAAAATCTTTGAGAAACTCGTGCACAGGAGACTGTATTCATTTATAACAGCTCAAAACATACTCAACCCCTGCCAATTTGGATTCAGGAAAAATAAAAGCACTAATGATGCAATCATAAAAATGTTAGATCTGCTTTACACAGCATTGGAAAATAAGGAATATCCACTAGGAATTTTTGTTGACCTAAGAAAAGCTTTTGACACAGTTGACCACGACATCCTACTCCACAAACTTGATCATTATGGTATAAGAGGCCATGCGCTTGCTTATTTCAAATCTTACATTACTAATAGGTATCAGTACGTCACCATTAAAGACACAGCATCAGCAACACTGCCGCTTGATACCTCTTCAAGGGGGGCTCCTTGGCGTGGTGAAGAGGCTCTTGGTCTGAGGAATTAGCCCTGTCGGTCTTCTTCCTCAGACCGAACCTAATTACCCCCCATTCTCCCCTCCCCTATCCCATCCTCCCCATCCTCCCCTTTTTCCATTCCTCCTCCTCCTCCTCACCCCTCCCTTTTGCCCTTCCTTTTTTTAGCCTTCGTGATTTCTCCCACAGGCGCGCTAGTTCCTAGGTAGGGGAAAGGACACCGGGGTCCATCCCATTCCGTTGAGGTTTCTTGGCGGTGGCATAGTTTGCCGTGGAATCTGGATTGCCTAGGGATGTCCCGATCCCTCTCCGGTATCCCGGAGTAGCTTTGGGTGTCTTTTGGGCGACGGGTGTATCTCTGGAAGCCACCTTTCGGATTCCGGGGGTGGTGGCTGAAGGAGGTATGCTTTGTGGCGGATATCCGGCCGCCCTCTCTTTTGTCCACCGAGGTAGCTCGGCAGATGTGAGGTTGCTATCCCGGATTGCTGGTTTACTGGCATGAAGGGTAGGGTATGGCACGGGATCCATGCTGCATCTGCGCTACTAGCGGTGTCGAGTCCTCTTGGGCGCGGAGGGAGATTTCCGGCCCTTTCATTCCTCCTGGGAACTATTCCTCCCCGCTCCCCCCTTTTTTTATTCTTTTTTTTTATTTTCTTTTCTTCTTTCTTTTTTTTTCTTAAAAACAAAAAGCAAAGGAGTAACCTAACCATGGCAGCCCTAGTCCATGAAACCACTACCCCCGGGCCCCTTCTTGATACCGCACCCCATTCTGACCCTGCCTTGTGTTTAGACCACTCTTCGGACACTCCTGATGCCCCTGTACCTCTTGCTGGTGCTGTTTCCTCACCCGCTTCAGGTACCGGGGCTTCGACTGACTCCTTCGATTTGTCTGAACTCCGCTCTCCTTTGACTATGCTTCCGGCTTCTCCCTCTACGGTACGGCAATTTTCGAATTGCCCACCCATTTCATGCCGGACCAACTCCGGTCCTACTCCTAAACGCCAACGTCAATCTCCTGATGATGCTCCGTCGTTACCTTCCCATTCTACTCGGAAACGACCGACACGTCAAGCACTCCCTCTCCACGCTCAGTTTCGGACCACACAATGGACTAAATTCTTTACTTTAAGACCAACTTCTTCTGCCTACCTTTCTGACCATAGTATTGCCAAAGCGCTCCTGCGTCATGTTGGCAGAGATATTTCATTTCACGCTCTCAAGAGCGGTACGCGCATCATCACTGTCCAGAATGCTACCCAAGCTCATGATCTTTCTCTCCTTTCGAATATCGATACTACTCCTATCACTATTGAAAAACATCTTTCTCTCAATTCTTGTAGTGGTACTGTCATTCTGCCCCATACCATAGTCCAACAGAATTTCCAGTCATGTGGCAATGACATTTTTGAACAGCTGGAACTCCAGGATCTCCCAATCCTCAAAGTAGACACTTATGTCCTTCCTGCCCGGGGGCGGAGACGTTACCCTTGCAATGTGGCTCGTTTAACTTTTGACAGCCGAGAACTCCCGTCCTCTGTATATGTCGCGGGACATCGGTTACAAGTTCGAAAGGTGATACCTACACCGCAACAATGTAGAAATTGCTGGCGTTTTGGTCACCCAGCGAAATATTGCAGATCTATGGCCGAATGCCCAGTCTGTGGTGCCGACGACCATTCTAATACATCTTGCAGTCAACCTCCATCTTGCCTTAATTGTAATGAAGCTCACCCTTCGTACTCCCGCCGTTGTCAGGTCTACTTAAATGAACGTGAAATCCGTTGCCTCAAAGAGGCAGAAGGTCTCCCTTATGCTATGGCAGTTACTCATCTCCGCCTCCAAGGGAGACTACCCCGTGTTTCTTATTCTCGTGTTTCCAAACGTCCCCCCACTTCTGGGGTCCCATCTTCTGCAGCCTCCTCTGTTGTTACCCCTCCCATAGCCACTACGGCATCTAATCCTTTTGCTGTCCTTGGCTCTGACGTCCCGACTACAACTCAGTCTGTTCTCACATCTTCGCGTCCTTCCTCACAAGCCCCAGTATCGACAAGACCTCGTACGACACCTAATACCAATCGCCCCTCTACTCAGAAGTCCAAAAACTCCACATTGCTCAAATCTCCTTTGCCCCTTCCTTCCCTTCTTCCGCCTCCACACTTTACCTTTCCAGTCTCTGTATCTAGTTCTTCCCCTCTCTCTGGCTCTATTACAAGTGTGGAGATTCACCCTCCTCCTTGTACTATGCCTTCCACCCCCGTCCCCTCCCAAGTTTCTCCCTCATCTGTCACCTCCCAGGTTTCTGCCTCTTCTGTCCCCCCCCCACACTTCATCTCCAGTCCCTTACACTTTTCCCTCCCCCTCTACTTTGGTACAGTCCATTACTATCCCAATCTTTACTCACCCTCCTCCTCCTATCTCCAATTTGATCTCCCATACATCTTTGAATTCAGAAACACTTGAAGCCATTTCAGAATATATTGCAGAGACTAAACCTTCAATGGACACTGATTCACTTCCTGTTCCTTCTCTTCCCTCTCCTCCATCTTCACAACCCCATTCTTCGCAACGCTCCGTTCCTTCGCTACTTGAACATCTTCCAATGCCACCACACGTTGACTTTTCTAACCCCTCTAGTCCGTATGTGCCTTTACCTACAGATTCCTGATATTTTCTTCATCGCCAATCATGGCCTATTTACAGTGGAATATCCGCGGCCTCGGGTAATCGGGGTGAGCTTCAGATGTTGCTTTCCAGGTTTTCCCCTGTTGGTGCTTGCTTACAAGAACCAAAATTACACTCGGCTGTTTTCCAACCTATCTCAGGCTATAATTTATTGTATTCTTCGGATCCTTTCTCAGATGGGACCTTTAATGAAAGTGCCCTTCTTCTACGCAATGATATTCCGTACTGTCAACTATTTGTCCATACCTCGCTGCATTACACTGTAGCCCGTATCCACTTGAATAAGTGGTTTACAATATGTTCTTTATATCTCTCTCCTTCTCGAGCATTTTCTATCCCAGACTTTGCCTTTCTTGTTTCATCCTTGCCACCACCACTTCTGTTACTTGGTGATTTTAATGCCCACCATTTCCTCTGGGGGGGGTCTCATTGTGACTCACGTGGCATTCAGTTGGAGGCTTTTCTTGCCTCTCACCCCCTCCATGTTTTAAATACGGGTACTCCCACCCATTTTGATCCTCGTACTCATACTCTCTCTTGCATCGATCTATCAGTCTGCTCTTCCTCCACTGCACTAGACTTCACCTGGTCTGTTCTACCAGGCTTACATGACAGCGATCATTTTCCGATCATTCTTACTTCTCCTTCCTATTCACCACCTTTCCGTAGCCCTCGCTGGCAATTTGATCGGGCAAATTGGGATCTTTACTCACACCTCACTGCTTTTAGTGAGGTTCCTTCTTCATCCTCCATTGATGAGCTCCTACACATCTTCTCGACATCAGTTTATACCGCAGCTTCTCATTCTATACCATAAACCTCAGGCAGGCATTCTCAGAAGTGCGTGCCTTGGTGGTCTCCTGCTTGTGCTCGTGCAGTACGTTTGAAACGTGCTGCATGGGGCAGGTACCGGTACAATAGAACCGCTGAGAGACTTGTTGATTTTAAGCAGAAGCGTGCGATCGCTCGCCGTGTCATCCGTGAAGCTAAACGCACTTGTTGGCGAGACTATGTTTCCACCATCACCTCTGCTTCTTCTATGAGTGCAGTCTGGAAAAAAGTGAGGAAATTGAGTGGTAAATACTCTCCTGACCCGGCTCCTGTTCTACGGGTCACTGGTGTTGATATAGCAAACCCTCTCGACGTTGCCATTGAACTTGGCACACATCTGGTCCGTATTTCCCGAGAGCTCCATCTATGCCCCTCGTTTCTTTCCTCAAAGTCTGCCAGAGAGTTAGTACCCTTGGACTTTTCTTCTCTCGGAGAAGAACAGTATAATGTGCCTTTTACACTTCAAGAACTGGAGGCAACGCTCTCAGTTTGCCGATCATCGGCAGCTGGGCCTGATGACATTCATATTCGTATGTTACAACATTTACATCGGTCAGCCCTTGTAGTCCTCTTACACCTCTTCAATCTTATTTGGGCACAAGGAGTTCTTCCCCAGCTGTGGAAATCTGCCATTGTTCTCCCTTTCCGCAAACCGGGTACTACAGGACATGATGCCTCCCACTATCGCCCCATCGCTCTTACAAGTGCAGTTTGCAAAGTGATGGAACGCCTCGTAAATCGACGTTTAATGTGGTATTTAGAGACTCACAACAGTCTCTCCGCTAGTCAATATGGCTTTCGTAAGGGTCGTTCTACCATAGACCCCTTACTACGCTTGGATACGTATGTTCGTAATGCCTTTGCGAATAATCACTCGGTTATTGCCATATTTTTTGACCTTGAGAAGGCATATGACACAACTTGGAGGTATAATATTTTGGCCCAGGCCCATTCCATAGGCCTCCAAGGCAATCTACCATCCTTCCTTAAGAACTTTTTAACTGACAGACATTTCCGTGTTCGAGTCAATAATGTTCTTTCCCCGGACTTCGTCCAAGCTGAAGGTGTCCCTCAGGGATGTGTTCTAAGCACAACACTTTTTCTCCTTGCTATAAATGATTTGGCCTCTGTTCTTCCACCCAATATTTGGTCATCACTCTATGTTGATGACTTCGCTATTGCTTGTGCAGGCGCTGACTGTCACCTTATTGCAGTTTCTCTCCAGCATGCGGTCGACCGTGTTTCCACTTGGGCCACCACACATGGGTTTAAATTTTCAAGTACCAAAACTCACCAAATTACTTTCACTAGACGCTCTGTTATCTCCGATCATCCTTTGTATCTCTATGGCTCCCGTATCCCCGAACGTGATACAGTCAGGTTTTTAGGCCTTCTCTTTGACCGTCGGTTAACCTGGAAACCTCACATTACCTCTCTGAAGGCAACTTGTCACAGCCGGCTAAACCTTCTTAAAACCCTTGCTCATCTTTCCTGGGGAGCTGATCGTCGAACTCTGCTTCGCCTACATTCAGCCCTCGTTTTATCGAAACTCGATTATGGTGACCAGATTTATTCTGCGGCCTCTCCTGCTACTCTCTCTAGCCTTAACTCTATCCATCACCAAGGATTACGTTTGTGCCTTGGTGCTTTTCGCTCTTCCCCTGTTGAGAGCCTCTATACAGAAGCAAATGTTCCATCCTTGTCTGATCGCCGTGATGCCCATTGCCTTCGTTACTATGTACGCTCTTACGATCTACACAATCCTTCCATTTATAGAATGGTCACCGATATTAGTAGACATTCTTTATTCGTTCGCCGCCCCTGTTTGCTCCGTCCCTTTTCTCTTCGCCTACATTCACTCTTGTCTTCCCTTCAGTTACCACCTTTATATGTTCATGTAGCATCTCACTTTTCCCTACCCCCCTGGGAAGTTCCAGCTGTTCGGGTCTGTTCTTTCTCACTCCCTTGCTCGAAAGCTCAACTGCCTACGGTGGCTTCCCGCTCTCTTTTTCTTGATCACTTCCACTCCCATTCTCATGCCACCGCTGTGTACACAGATGGCTCTAAGTCTTCAGACGGCGTCGGATTCGCAGCAGTGTTTCCGGACAGCGTCGTACGAGGGCATTTACTATCTTCAGCTAGCATTTTTACTGCTGAACTGTATGCCATTCTTGCAGCACTTATTCGTATCGCATCTATGCCTGTGTCATCATTTGTAGTAGTCTCAGACTCCCTTAGTGCTCTACAGGCTATACGAAAATTTGATACATCTCATCCCCTAGTTCTCCGTATCCAACTTTGGCTACGCCGTATCTCTACCAAACATAAAGATATTGTTTTTTGTTGGGTCCCTGGTCATGTCGACGTACAGGGCAATGAACAGGCAGACACTGCTGCGCGGTCAGCAGTATATGACCTACCAATTTCCTATCGAGGTGTTCCATTTCTGGACTATTTTGCTGCAATAGCTACCCACCTTTGCACCCGTTGGCAACAACGTTGGTCAACTCTGCTCGGTAACAAACTTCATTCTATTAAACCGAGCATAGGTTACTGGCCATCTTCTTGTCATCAGTGCCGAAGTTGGGAGACCACTCTCTCCCGCCTTCGCATTGGCCACACTCGTCTTACTCATGGGTATCTCATGGAGAGGCACCCTGTTCCTCTCTGTGAGCAGTGTCAAGTTCCAGTATCGATTAGCCACATTCTGTTAGACTGCCCTCTCTATCAACGAGCACGCAGAATTTACCTCCAACGTCGTCTTCGTTCTACTACTCTCTCTTTACCTTCCCTTCTTGCTGATGGACCCTCCTTTAATCCTGACTCTCTCATTGACTTCTTGACAACGACTGATTTACTCCACAAACTCTGATGATACTTTTCGCACTCCCCTCAGCCCTTTCTGGTTCAGTCTCTTGCTGCCCTTTACCCTTTCACCATCCACTGCCCCGCTGTTATCCGTAACCTGTTGCTCATCCATCTCCCTTTTGCCACCTGATGCCCTCACTTCCTTCCTGCCCTGCAGCGCTGTATAGTCCTTGTGGCTTAGCGCTTCTTTTTGATTATAATAATAATAATGCCGCTTGATACTGGAGTTCCGCAGGGAAGTGTCCTTGGTCCCATGCTCTTCCTCATATACATCAATGACCTTCCAAACGTATCCCAACACCTGAAACCCATTCTCTTTGCTGATGACACGACTTATGTCATCTCTCACCCTAATCTTGCCACCCTCAACACCATTGTGAATGAGGAGCTGATTAAAATATCGACTTGGATGACAGCCAATAAACTTACGCTTTACACTGACAAAACTACTATATTATGTTTGGTAGCAGAGCAGGAGATGCACAAATTAACATTAAGATTGACAACACTCTAATTATCAGAAATAATGAAGGCAAATTCCTAGGCTTATACCTTGACAACAACCTGAATTTCAGCACCCATATCCAGCATATAACCAAAAAAGTATCCAAAACGGTTGGGATCCTCTCCAAGATACGATACTACGTGCCGCAAAATGCCCTTCTCACACTATACCACTCACTTATTTATCCATACCTCACCTATGCTATTTGTGCTTGGGGATCAACTGAAGCAACACACCTAAAGCCAATAATCCAACAAAAAGCTGCAGTAAGAATAATCACTAAATCCCATCCCTGGCAACACACCCCCCCACTCTTCATAGACCTAAACTTACTCCCAGTTCAGTACATCCACACTTACTACTGTGCAATCTACATCTACAGGGCCTTAAACTCTAATATCAACCTTGACCTAAAACGCTTTCTTGATAGTTGTGACAGAACCCACAGGCATAACACCAGACACAAACATCTCTACGACATTCCCCATGTCCGACTAAAGCTTTACAAAAATTCAATGTATGTCAAAGGCCCTAAAATCTGGAATACCCTACCTGAGAACTCTAGAACTGCAGACACATTCATCACCTTCAAAACTACCATTAGAAAACATCTTATCTCCCTGATACACCCCGTCAACTAACTACACGAATACCACCTGGTGGTTCACACTTACGCTCACTCATTTGACCATAAACAGAAATATTAATCTCAATCTTAAAATAATGAATCCTGTGATACTCCAATACTGAAACTATGTACTGTGCCAAAACAAAAGCATTCACATTGCTAAACTCACAAACTAGTATTTAGTCACTTAGCCATAATACCAACTTACCTCATAATTTGTAATATTTTACAATTAAGAATAAAACTAAGTCTGCCCGAAATGCCTAGCCATGCTAAGCGTTCTAGTGGTACACTCTGTAATCACAATTTTACTACATGTAAACCACACAATAACCAAATTTCTGTAAACTCAGCATTGTAATCCTTATAGAGAATAAACTTTGAATTTGAATCCTCAAAGTAGACACTTATGTCCTTCCTGCCCGGGGGTGGAGACGTTACCCTTGCAATGTGGCTCGTTTAACTTTTGACAGCCGAGAACTCCCGTCCTCTGTATATGTCGCGGGACATCGGTTACAAGTTCGAAAGGTGATACCTACACCACATCAATGTAGAAATTGCTGGCGTTTTGGTCACCCAGCGAAATATTGCAGATCTATGGCCGAATGCCCAGTCTGTGGTGCCAACGACCATTCTAATACATCTTGCAGTCAACCTCCATCTTGCCTTAATTGTAATGAAGCTCACCCTTCGTACTCCCGCCGTTGCCAGGTCTACTTAAATGAGCGTGAAATCCGTTGCCTCAAAGAGGCAGAAGGTCTCCCTTATGCTATGGCAGTTACTCATCTCCGCCTCCAAGAGAGACTACCCCGTGTTTCTTATTCTCGTGTTTCAAAACACCCCCCCACTTCTGGGGTCCCATCTTCTGCAGCCTCCTCTGTTGTTACCCCTCCCATAGCCACTATGGCATCTAATCCTTTTGCTGGCCTTGGCTCTGACGTCCCAGCTAC
The DNA here is from genome assembly GCF_038502225.1 of Cherax quadricarinatus. Lineage (NCBI taxonomy): Eukaryota > Metazoa > Arthropoda > Malacostraca > Decapoda > Parastacidae > Cherax > Cherax quadricarinatus. Next base: position 20,989,721 of record NC_091363.1, on the reverse strand, counting down.
AACTCAGTCTGTTATCACATCTTCTCGTCCTTCCTCACAAGCCCCAGTATCGACAAGACCTCGTACAACACCTAATACCAATCGCCCCTCTACTCAGAAGTCCAAAAAATCCACATCGCTCAAATCTTCTTTGCCCCCTCCTTCCCTTCTTCCACCTCCACACTTTACCTTTCCAGTCTCTGTATCTAGTTCTTCCCCTCTCTCTGGCTCTATTACAAGTGTGGAGATTCACCCTCCTCCTCGTACTATGCCTTCCACCCCCGTCCCCTCCCAAGTTTCTCCCTCTTCTGCCACCTCCAGGTTTCTGCCTCTTCTGTCCCCCCCCCACACTTCATCTCCAGTCCCTTACACTCTTCCCTCCCCCTCTACTTTGGTACAGTCCATTACTGTCCCAATCTTTACTCACCCTCCTCCTTCTATCTCCAATATGGTCTCCCATACATCTTTGAATTTAGAAACACTTGAAGCCATTTCAGAATATATTGCAGAGACTAAACCTTCAATGGACACTGATTCACTTCCTGTTCCTTCTCTTCCCTCTCCTCCATCTTCACAACCCCATTCTTCGCAATGCTCCGTTCCTTCGCTACTTGAACGTCTTCCAATGCCACCACACGTTGACTTTTCTAACCCCTCTAGTCCGTAGGTGCCTTTACCTACAGATTCCTGATATTTTCTTCATCGCCAATCATGGCCTATTTACAGTGGAATATCCGCGGCCTCAGGGGTAATCGGGGTGAGCTTCAGATGTTGCTTTCCAGGTTTTCCCCTGTTGGTGCTTGCTTACAAGAACCAAAATTACACTCGGCTGTTTTCCAACCTATCTCAGGCTATAATTTATTGTATTCTTCGGATCCTTTCTCAGATGGGACCTTTAATGAAAGTGCCCTTCTTCTACGCAATGATATTCCGTACTGTCAACTATTTGTCCATACCTTGCTGCATTACACTGCAGCCCGTATCCACTTGAATAAGTGGTTTACAATATGTTCTTTATATCTCTCTCCTTCTCGAGCATTTTCTATCCCAGACTTTGCCTTTCTTGTTTCATCCTTACCACCACCACTTCTGTTACTTGGTGATTTTAATGCCCACCATTTCCTCTGGGGGGGGGGTCTCATTGTGACTCACGTGGCATCCAGTTGGAGGCTTTTCTCGCCTCTCACCCCCTCCATGTTTTAAATACGGGTACTCCCACCCATTTTGATCCTCGTACTCATACTCTCTCTTGCATCGATCTATCAGTCTGCTCTTCCTCCACTGCACTAGACTTCACCTGGTCTCTTCTACCAGACTTACATGACAGCGATCATTTTCCGTTCATTCTTTCTTCTCCTTCCTATTCACCACCTTTCCGTAGCCCTCGCTGGCAATTTGATCGGGAAAATTGGGATCTTTACTCACACCTCACTGCTTTTAGTGAGGTTCCTTCTTCATCCTCCATTGATGAGCTCCTACACATCTTCTCGACGTCAGTTTATACTGCAGCTTCTCATTCTATACCCCAAACCTCAGGCAGGCATTCTCAGAAGTGCGTGCCTTGGTGGTCTCCTGCTTGTGCTCGTGCAGTACGTTTGAAACGTGCTGCATGGGGCAGGTACCGGTACAATAGAACCGCTTAGAGACTTCTTGATTTTAAGCAGAAGCGTGCGATCGCTCGCCGTGTCATCCGTGAAGCTAAACGCACTTGTTGGCGAGACTGTTTCCACCATCACCTCTGCTTCTTCTATGAGTGCAGTCTGGAAAAAAGTGAGGAAATTGAGTGGTAAATACTCTCCTGACCCGACTCCTGTTCTACGTGTCGCTGGTGTTGATGTAGCAAACCCTCTCGACGTTGCAATTGAACTTGGCACACATCTGGTCCATATTTCCCGAGGGCTCCATCTATGCCCCTCGTTTCTTTCCTCAAAGTCTGCCAGAGAGTTAGTACCCTTGGACTTTTCTTCTCTCAGAGAAGAACAGTATAATGTGCCTATTACACTTCAAGAACTGGAGGCAACGCTCTCAGCTTGCCGATCATCGGCAGCTGGGCCTGACGACATTCATATTCGTATGTTACAACATTTACATCGGTCAGCCCTTGTAGTCCTCTTACACCTCTTCAATCTTATTTGGGCACAAGGAGTTCTTCCCCAGCTGTGGAAATCTGCGATTGTTCTCCCTTTCCGCAAACCGGGTACTACAGGACATGATGCCTCCCACTATCGCCCCATCGCTCTTACTAGTGCAGTTTGCAACGTGATGGAACGTCTCGTAAATCGACGTTTAATGTGGTATTTAGAGACACACAACAGTCTCTCCGCTAGTCAATATGGCTTTCGTAAGGGTCGTTCTACCATAGACCCCTTACTACACTTGGATACGTGTTTGTAATGCCTTTGCGAATAATCACTCAGTTATTGCCATATTTTTTGACCTTGAGAAGGCATATGACACAACTTGGAGGTATAATATTTTGGCCCAGGCCCATTCCTTAGGCCTCCTTAAGAACTTTTTAACTGACAGACATTTCCGTGCTCGAGTCAATAATGTTCTTTCCCCGGACTTCGTCCAAGCTGAAGGTGTCCCTCAGGGATGTGTTCTAAGCACAACACTGTTTCTCCTTGCTATAAATGATTTGGCCTCTGTTCTTCCACCCAACATTTGGTCATCACTCTATGTTGATGACTTCGCTATTGCTTGTGCAGGCGCTGACTGTCATCTTATTGCAGTTTCTCTCCAGCATGCGGTCGACCGTGTTTCCACTTGGGCCACCACGCATGGGTTTAAATTTTCAAGTACCAAAACTCACCAAATTACTTTCACTAGACGCTCTGTTATCTCCGATCATCCTTTGTATCTCTATGGCTCCCGTATCCCCGAACGTGATAAAGTCAGGTTTCTAGGCCTTCTCTTTGACCGTCGGTTATCCTGGAAACCTCACATTACCTCTCTGAAGGCAACTTGTCACAGCCAGCTAAACCTTCTTAAAACCCTTGCTCATCTTTCCTGGGCAGCTGATCGTCGAACTCTGCTTCGCCTACATTCAGCCCTCGTTTTATCGAAACTTGATTATGGTGACCAGATTTATTCCGCGGCCTCTCCTGCTACTCTCTCTAGCTTTAACTGTATCCATCACCAAGGATTACGTTTGTGCCTTGGTGCTTTTCGCTCTTCCCCTCTTGAGAGCCTCTATACAGAAGCGAATGTTCCATCCTTGTCTGATCGCCGTGATGCCCATTGCCTTCGCTACAATGTACTCTCTCACGATCTACACAATCCTTCCATTTATAGAATGGTCACCGATATTAGTAGACATTCTTTATTCGTTCGCCGCCCCTGTTTTCTCCGTCCCTTTTCTCTACGCCTACATTCACTCTTGTCTTCCCTTCAGTTACCACCTTTATATGTTCATGTAGCATCTCACTTTTCCCTACCCCCCTGGGAAGTTCCAACTGTTCGGGTCTGTTCTTTCTCACTCCCTTGCTCGAAAGCTCAACTGCCTACGGTGGCTTTCCGCTCTCTTTTTCTTGATCACTTCCACTCCCATTCTCATGCCACCGCTGTGTACACAGATGGCTCTAAGTCTTCAGACGGCATCGGATTCGCAGCAGTGTTTCCGGACAGCGTTGTGCGGGGACATTTACTATCTTCAGCTAGCATTTTTACTGCTGAACTGTATGCCATTCTTACAGCACTTATTCGTATCACATCTATGCCTGTGTCATCATTTGTAGTAGTCTCAGACTCCCTTAGTGCTCTACAGGCAATACGAAAATTTGATACATCTCATCCCCTAGTTCTCCGTATCCAACTTTGGCTACCCCGTATCTCTACCAAACATAAAGATATTGTTTTTTGTTGGGTCCCTGGTCATGTCGACGTACAGGGCAATGAACAGGCAGACACTGCTGCGCGGTCAGCAGTACATGACCTACCAATTTCCTATCGAGGTGTTCCATTTCTGGACTATTTTGCTGCAATAGCTACCCACCTTCGCACCCGTTGGCAACAACGTTGGTCAACTCTGCTCGGTAACAAACTTCATTCTATTAAACCGAGCATAGGTTACTGGCAGTCTTGATGAATGGTTTGAAAAACCGACAAGTTGAAGATTGAGACACTTATGCAGCATATGGGAATCTTTATTCAGGAAACGTTTCGCCACACAGTGGCTTCATCAGTCCATTACAAAGAGGAAGGCGTAAGGAGAGGAGGAGTATGAGGTAATCAGTCCCTCAGCCTGGAGTCGATGTGTTCAGTCCATCAATCTTGTAGAGTGTACAGCATAGGGCCGTAGACGTGGCTTATATACTGTAGTGAGGTGACTTGAAGCAGGTGGAGGCGGGATCATAGTCAGACACTGCAGCATCATGGGATCTTCTTACAAAGAAATCTTCAACGCTTGTTCAACCTTTGGACAAAGACCTACTTCGACTAGTGGATGATACCACTATGATCCCGCCTCCACCTGCTTCAAGTCACCTCACTACAGTATATAAGCCACGTCTACGGCCCTATGCTGTACACTCTACAAGATTGATGGACTGAACACATCGACTCCAGGCTGAGGGACTGATTACCTCATACTCCTCCTCTCCTTACGCCTTCCTCTTTGTAATGGACTGATGAAGCCACTGTGTGGCGAAACGTTTCCTGAATAAAGATTCCCATATGCTGCATAAGTGTCTCAATCTTCAACTGGCAGTCTTCTTGTCATCAGTACCGAGGTTGGGAGACAACTCTCTCCCGCCTTCGCATTGGTCACACTCGTCTTACTCATGGGTATCTCATGGAGAGGCACCCTGTTCCTCTCTGTGAGCAGTGTCAAGTTCCAGTATCGATTAACCACATTCTGTTAGACTGCCCTCTCTATCAACGAGCACGCCGAATTTACCTCCAACGTCGTCTTCGTTCTACTACTCTCTCTTTACCTTCCCTTCTTGCTGATGGACCCTCCTTTAATCCTGACTCTCATTGACTTCTTGACAACGACTGATTTACTCCACAAACTCTGATGATACTTTTCGCTCTCCCCTCAGCCCTTTCTAGTTCAGGCTCTTGCTGCCCTTTACCCTTTCACCATCCACTGCCCCGCTGTTATCCGTAACCTATTACTCGTCCATCTCCCTTTTGCCACCTGATGCCCTCGCTTCCTTCCTGCCCTGCAGCGCTGTATAGTCCTTGTGGCTTAGCGCTTCTTTTTGATTATAATAATAATAATTTGGATCTTGAAGGCATATGACGCTACTTGGAGACAGAACATCGTGAACCCAACTCACTCCATAGGCCTCCGAGGCAGTCTGCCATTTTTTTCATAACTTCTTATCAGAGATGCATTTGTGTTCGGGTTAATATGCCTTCCCCCGGACTGTCAAAGCTGAAGGTGCCCCCCAGCGAGTCCTGAGCACCATACTTTTTCTTCTTGCTTTTAATGATCTGGCATCTATTCTTCCATCTAGTATTTGCTCATCACTCTGTTTATGACTTTGCTATAGCTTGTGCGGGCGTGGACTCTCGCCTCATTGCAGTTTTTCCAGCATAAGGGGTTTAAATTTTCTAGTACTAAAACACCAAATTATTTTCACTAGACGTCCTATCGTCCCTGATAATCCATCGTACCTGTATAGCTCGCGCATCTCAGAAAGTGATAGTCAAGATTTCTCGGCCTTCTGTTTGACCGTCGGTTATTTTGGAAACCTCAAATTACCTCCTTGAAGGCAACTCGTCATAGCCAGCTGAACCTCCTTAAAATCTTCGCTCATCTTTCATGTGGGGCTGATCGTAGAACTTTCCTTCGACAGCATTCTGCCCTAATTTTATCGAAATTAGATAATGGCGAGCAGATACATTCAGCGGTCTTAACTGCAACTCTTTCTAGTCATCATCCTATCATTCATCAACAAGGATTACAAACCATACCACGGGCGGGATTGAACCCACGGTCAGTCTCAAAACTCCAGACCGTCGCGTTAGCCACTAGACCAGCTAGCGCGACGGTCTGGAGTTTTGAGACTCTGACCGCGGGTTCATTCCCGCCCGTGGTATGGTTTGTTTGCAATCGTGTCATTACGATTTCATGAGTCACCAAGGATTACGTTTATGCCTCGGTGCTTTCGCTGTTTACCTCTCGAGAGCCTCTATGCAGAGGCAAATATTCCATCCTTGACCGATCGCCGTGATGCTCATTGCTAATATTTTGTTCTCTCTCATGACCTCCGCAATCCTTCCATATATAGGATGGTAGCAGTTATTAGTAGAAATCCCTTATTTGTTCGTCGCCCCTGTTTACTCCGTCCCTTTTCTATTCATCTATATTCACTCTTGTCTTCTCTTCAGTTGCCACCTTTCTATGTTCATGTAGCATCTAACTTTCCTTCTCCCCTTGGGAAGTTCCGGCGGCTCGTGTTTCTCACTGCCATGAGTGAAAGCCCAAATGCCTACGGTGTCTTCTCGCTCTTTCTTAATCACTTCCAGTCTCATTCTCATGCCATCGCAGTGTATAACGATGGTTCAGTGTCTTCTGATTGTATCGAATTTGCAGCAGTGTTTCCGGACAGCGTCGTACGAGGGTATTTATTAGCCTCAGCTGTATTTTTACAGCAGAACTGTATGCAATTCTCATAGCACTTATCCGTATTCCAGCTTTGCGTGTGTCGCATTTGTGGTAGTTTGACTCCTGTAAGTGCTTTGCAGGCTACACGAAAATTTGATTCCTCATTCCCTGGTTCTACGTATTCAACTTTGGTTACACAATCTCTAGCAAGCAAAGTTTTTTTCTGGATACCCGCTCATGTTGACGTACAGGGCAATGAACAGGCAGACACGGCTACGTGGTCAGCAGTACATGACCTCCCAGTTTCATATAGAGGTGTTCCATTCACAGACTTTTGCTGTGATTTCTACACCTTCACAACAGTTGGTAACAACGTTGGACTGATCTGCTACATACAAATGCCATTGTATCAAACCAAGTAAAGGTTTCTGGCATGCTTCTTGTCATCAGTGCCGAGGATGGGAGACTCCTCTCCTGTTTTCGCATCTTCGTGGGTATCTCATGGAGAGGCGCCCTGTTCCACTCTGAGAATTATCAGGTTTCAGTTTTTGTCATATTCTGTTGGACTGTCGTCACCGCTCTAATACCCTTACGTTATCTTCCCTCTTTGCTGATGGACCTTCCTTTAACTCACTCACTCGTTGACTTTTTGACAGCGATTCATTTACTGCACAAACTGTGCTGATAATGCCTCTAGCACTCCTCTCCTTGCTACCCTCTACCCCTGCACCCTTCCCTTCCCTGCTGCGCTGTAGAACCCTTGTAGATTTAGCGCTTCATTTTTAATAAAGTATTATTCTTTAGTGGTGTATAGGTCAAATAGACTCGATTAACCTTTAAGCGGTAGACCCAGCAAGTGATGCAACAAATCAACAATGAACCGGCAGCTCTAAGCCAGGTATCTCATTATGCTGGTGGAAGAGATAGGGATTCCCAGTTACCGACTAGATCCTGTAGGAGACAGTGAGAAATATGAGTCTCCTGACGTCAGTGTCTATGTTGCTGTTGCATACTACATCCTTGACACTGTACACTGCAACCACTACACTGGCTCAAGGTAACTTCCATATTTGCAAGTGTATGTTGTGCCCACTTCACTGGGCACTGTGACATCTACACTGTTACCACAGCAATGGCTCAAGGTAATGTCCGTGTTGCTGGTGTACACTGTGATCACTGCGTTGACTACTGTACATTGTGACCACTGCGTTGACTACTGTACACAGTGATCACTGCGTTGACTACTGTACATTGTGACCACTGCGTTGACTACTGTACACAGTGATCACTGCGTTGACTACTGTACATTGTGACCACTGCGTTGACTACTGTACACTGTGACCACTACATTGACAACAGTTGTACACTGTGACCATTGAACTTACTGCTATACACTGTGACCATTACATTGACAACAGTTGTACACTGTGACCATCGCATTGACTACTATACACTGTGACCATTGCATTGACAACTACTATACACTGTGACCATTGCATTGACAACTACTATACACTGTGACCATTGCATTGACAACTACTATACACTGTGACCATTGCATTGACAACTACTATACACTGTGACCATTGCATTGACAACTACTATACACTGTGACCATTGCATTGACAACTACTATACACTGTGACCATTGCATTGACAACTACTATACACTGTGACCATTGCATTGACAACTACTATACACTGTGACCATTGCATTGACAACTACTATACACTGTGACCATTGCATTGACAACTACTATACACTGTGACCATTGCATTGACAACTACTATACACTGTGACCATTGCATTGACAACTACTATACACTGTGACCATTGCATTGAGAGCTACACAGTGACCACTACTGACTACTGTGCACTGTGATGACTAAACTATAACTACTGTAGTGACCATTTCTTTGATAACTGCGGTATACAGTGACTGCTGTACACAGTGACTGCTGTATACAGTGACTGCTGTATACAGTGACTGCTGTATACAGTGACTGCTGTATACAGTGACTACTGTATACAGTGACTGCTGTATACAGTGACTGCTGTATACAGTGACTGCTGTATACAGTGACTGCTGTATACAGTGCTGTATACAGTGACTGCTGTACACAGTGACTGCTGTACACAGTGACTGCTGTATACAGTGACTGCTGTATACAGTGACTGCTGTATACAGTGCTGTATACAGTGACTGCTGTATACAGTGACTGCTGTATACAGTGACTGCTGTATACAGTGACTGCTGTACACAGTGACTGCTGTACACAGTGACTGCTGTATACAGTGCTGTACACAGTGACTGCTGTATACAGTGACTGCTGTACACAGTGACTGCTGTATACAGTGCTGTATACAGTGACTGCTGTATACAGTGACTGCTGTATACAGTGACTGCTGTATACAGTGCTGTATACAGTGACTGCTGTATACAGTGACTGCTGTATACAGTGACTGCTGTACACAGTGACTGCTGTATACAGTGACTGCTGTACACAGTGACTGCTGTATACAGTGCTGTACACAGTGACTGCTGTATACAGTGACTGCTGTACACAGTGACTGTTGTATACAGTGCTGTATACAGTGACTGCTGTATACAGTGCTGTATACAGTGACTGCTGTATATAGTGACTGCTGTATACAGTGCTGTACACAGTGACTGCTGTATACAGTGCTGTACACAGTGACTGCTGTATACAGTGACTGCTGTACACAGTGACTGCTGTATACAGTGACTGCTGTACACAGTGACTGCTGTATACAGTGCTGTACACAGTGACTGCTGTATACAGTGACTGCTGTACACAGTGACTGCTGTATACAGTGCTGTATACAGTGACTGCTGTATACAGTGCTGTACACAGTGGCTGCTGTATACAGTGCTGTACACAGTAACTGTTGTATATAGTGACTGCTGTATACAGTGACTGCTGTATACAGTGCTGTACACAGTGGCTGCTGTATACAGTGCTGTACACAGTAACTGTTGTATATAGTGACTGCTGTATACAGTGACTGCTGTACACAGTGACTGCTGTATACAGTGACTGCTGCATACAGTGACTGCTGCATACAGTGACTGCTGTATACAGTGACTGCTGTATACAGTGACTGCTGCACACAGTGACTGCTGTATACAGTGACTGCTGTACACAGTGACTGCTGTATACAGTGACTGCTGTATACAGTGACTGTTGTACACAGTGCTGTACACAGTGACTGCTGTATACAGTGACTGCTGTACACAGTGACTGCTGTATACAGTGACTGCTGTATACAGTGACTGCTGTACACAGTGACTGCTGTATACAGTGACTGCTGTATACAGTGACTGCTGTACACAGTGACTGCTGTATACAGTGACTGCTGTATACAGTGACTGCTGTACACAGTGACTGCTGTATACAGTGACTGCTGTACACAGTGACTGCTGTATACAGTGACTGCTGTATACAGTGACTGTTGTACACAGTGACTGCTGTATACAGTGACTGCTGTACACAGTGACTGCTGTATACAGTGACTGCTGTACACAGTGACTGCTGCATACAGTGACTGCTGTATACAGTGACTGCTGCATACAGTGACTGCTGTATACAGTGACTGCTGTATACAGTGACTGCTGTATACAGTGACTGCTGTATACAGTGACTGCTGTATACAGTGACTGCTGTATACAGTGACTGCTGTACACAGTGCTGTACACAGTGACTGCTGTATACAGTGACTGCTGTATACAGTGACTGCTGTACACGGTGCTGTACACAGTGACTGCTGTATACAGTGACTGCTGTACACGGTGACTTCTGTGCACAGTGACTGCTGTATACAGTGACTGTTGTACACAGTGACTGCTGTATACAGTGACTGCTGTATACAGTGACTGCTGTATACAGTGAACACTACACTACGCCAACTATGTACAGAAGTCACTGCACTGTGCCAGTTACACTGTTCACTGTGAACACTGCACTGAGAACACTGCACTCCGAAAACTACTGTGCAGTTACACAATACTGTGAACAGTGTAATGTGACTACACTGTGCATTGTGAAAAATACACTGTGCAATGTGGCCACTACACTGTGCATTGAACTATATACTGTGTACACTCTAAGCACTACACTGTGCATTACACTGTTGTGATCACTGTACACTTTGAGTTTACCTGGAGAGGGTTTCGGGAGTCAACGCCCCCGCAGCTAGGCCTGATTAACCAGGCTGTTACTGCTTGCCGCACGCAAAGTGACGTACGAACCACAGCCTGACTGGTCAAGTACTGACTTTATATGCCTGTCCAACGCCTTCTTGAAGACAGACCGGAATCTATTGGTAATCCCCCTCATGTATGCTGGGAGGCAGTTGAACAGACTTGGGCCCCTGACACTGTGTTGTCTCTGTACTCGTGGCGCCCCTGCTTTTCATTGGGGGAATGTTGCGTCTCCTGCCGAGTCTTTTCCTTTCATAGGGAGTGATTTTCGTGTGAAAGTTTGGTATTAATCCTTCTAAGATTTTCCAAGTGTATATTACGATGGATCTCACTCGCCTGCGTTCTATGGAATGCAGTTCAAAGGACTTCAACCCACTGGTTTAGGTGCCGCGAAAGTTCTTTGTTCAATCTCCGGGTGAGCAATTTCGCCAGCCTTGAAGGGGGGCAGTTAGTGTACAGTAGTATTCCAGCTTAGAACAAGCGATTTGAAGAGAATCATCATTTGAGGGGGTTCTGACAACTAAACTAGCAGCAACAAGGCTGCTGCTATATCTTGCCGTCCCCTGGGCCAGTCCGAACTCCAGTGATGGCCAAATTACAAGTACTGCTGCAACAACATGAAAGGAACCGATAATGACATGAATACTGATGGTGACGACAACGAAATGGACTAAATATGACAAAAGAAGGACCGGCATTCAAGTATCAGACCTGCTGCCAGACATGAACCAGACACGAGACGTTTTCCACTACATTGAAATAACTGACCTCCATATCAACTGCACCAGTGTTCAACGGGAAGAGACCATGGCAGAAAACCTAACAACAAAACTCCAAGAAAATGACAGGTCTGTAGGACTTTTTTTCCCTCAGTGACAAACGAGGGAAAGAATTGAGCATTTAAACATGGCTCACCGGCATCCAAACACCAACTACTGCCAGACGTACAACTAGCGAAGTGAAGTTCTCGTCTATACTGACAGTAGCATCATATCTGTACCACCATCACATCACCTATACCAGTGCTAACGAGAGGGAAACACAGGAGACACCGTCAAATCTACAATACAAAACTCCAAGGATATAGGATGGTTATCCCTCAGTGACAGTCGTGGGAAAGAAGTGAATAGTTAAACAGCCAAGGTTAATGCTTTAGCAGCAAACTTATATTCAGCTGACCATTGTACAGTGAGAGAATCATAGCAGAAAACGCCAAATCTATCTATAAAACTCAAGGAAAGTCATCTCTTCAAGGGGGGCTCCTTGGTGTGGTGAAGAGGCTCTTGGTCTGAGGAATTAGACCTGTCGGTCTACTTCCTCAGACCGAACCTAATTACCCCCCAATCCCCCGTTCCCTATCCCATCCTCCCCTTTTTCCTTTCCTCCTCCTCCTCCCCACCCCTCCCCTTTGCCCTTCATTTTTGGCCTTTTTTTTTCTTTCACAGGCACACTAGTTCCTAGGTAGGGGAAAGGGTACTGGGGTCCATCCCATTCCGTTGAGGTTCTTGGCGGTGGCGTAGTTTGCCGTGGAATCTGGATTGCCTGGGGATGTCCTGATCCCTCTCCGGTATCCCGGAGTGACTTTGGGTGTCTCTCGGGCGATGAGTGTATCTCTGGAAGCCACCTTTCGGATTCCGGGGGTGGTGGCCGAAGGAGGTATGCTTTGTGGTGGATTTCCGGCTGCCCTTTCTTTTGTCCACCGAGGTAGCTCGGCAGATGTGAAGTTGCTATCCCGGATTGCCAGTTTACTGGCATGATGGGTAAGGTATGGCACGGGTTCCATGCTGCATCTGCGCTACTTGCGGTGCTGAGGTCCTCTTGGGCGCGGAGGGAGATTTCTGGCCCTTTCATTCCTCCTAGGAACTATCCCTCCCCGGTCCCCCCTTTTTTTATTCTTTTTTTTATATTTATTTTATTTTCTTCTTTTTTTTTTATCTTAAAAACAAAAAGAAAGAAGTAACCTAACCATGGCAGCCCTAGTCCATGAACCTGCTACCCCCGGGCCCCTTCTTGATACCGCACCCTGTTCTGACCCCGCCTCATCTTTGGACCACTCTTCGGACACTCCTCATGCCTCTGTACCTCTTGCCGGTGCAGTTTCCTCACCCGCTTCAGGTACTGAGGCCTCGACTGACTCCTTCGATTTATCTGACCTTCGCTCTCCTCTGACTATGCTTCCGGCCTCTCCCTCTACGGTGCAGCAATATTCGAATCGCCGGCCCGTTCCACATCGGACCAACTCTGGTCCCACGCCTAAACGACAACGACAATTACCTGCTGATGATACTTCTCCACCTTCTCGTTCTTCTCAGAAAAGATCGACACGTCCTTCACTACCTTTCCACGCTCAGTTTCAGACTGCACAATGTACTAAATTCTTCACTTTACGACCGACTTCCTCTACTACCTGTCTTTCTGACCACAGTATTGGCAAGGCACTCCTACGCCATGTTGGTAAAGATATTTCTTTTCATGCTCTTAAGAGCGGTACACGCATCGTCACCGTACAGAATGCTACCCAGGCTCATGAGCTTTCTCGTCTTTCCCATATCGATACTGTTCCTGTAACTATTGAAAAGCATCATTCCCTCAATTCTTGTAGTGGTACAATCATTCTGTCCCATACCATAATTCAACAAAATTTCCAGACATGTGGCACTGACATTCTTGAACAGCTGGAACTCCAAGATCTCCCAATCCTCAAGGTAGACACTTACGTTCTTCCTGCCGGCGGGCGGAGACGATACCCTAGCAATGTGGCTCGTTTAACTTTTGACAGCCATGAACTCCCATCCTCAGTTTATGTAGCAGGACATCGGTTACAGGTTCGAAAGGTGATCTCTACACCGCAACAGTGTAGAAATTGCTGGCGATTTGGCCATCCAGCGAAATATTACAGATCTATCGCCGAATGCCCAGTCTGTGGTGCCGATGACCATTCTAATACGTCTTGCAATCGACCTCCCTCTTGCCTTAATTGTCATGAGGCTCACCCTTCGTACTCTCGCCATTGTCAAGTCTGCTTAAACGAGCAGGAAATCCGTTACCTCAAAGAGGCAGAAGGTCTCCCTTATGCCATGGCAGTTTCTTATCTCTGCCTCCAAGGGAGACTACCTCGTGTTTCTTATTCCCGTGTTTCAAAACGTCCCCCCACTTCTGGTATCCCATCTTCTGCACCCACCTCTGTGGTTACCTCTCCCATTGTCACTCCTGTAGCTAATTCTTTTGCTGTCCTCGGCTCAGACGTCCCTACTTCAACGTCTCAGTCTGATCTTGCTTCTTCGTGTTCTCTCTCACAAGCCTCAGTAGCGACGAGATCTCGTATGACACCTCCTCCCAATCATCCCTCTACTTCTCAAAAGTCAAAAAAAAGGTCCGTTAACACCTCCTACCCATCTTCCACCTCCTCATTTTCCCTTCTCTGTCTCTGTACCTGGTTCTCCCCCTCTCACTGGCTCTGTTACAAGTGTAGAGGTTCGCCCTCCTCCTCGTACTGTACCTTCCTCCCCTGTTCCCTCCCAAGTTTCTCCCTCTTCGGCCACCTCCCAGGTTTCTGCCTCTTCTGTCCCCTTCCACGCTTTTCCAGTTCCCTCCACCCTTCCGTCCCCCCCATTACAGTTCCAATCTTTACTCATCCTCCCCCTACCATTTCCAATATTGTCTCCCATTCGACGTCTCTGAATTCTGAAACACTTGAAGCAATCTCTGAATATATTGCAGAGACCAAACCATCAATGGACACTGATCCACCCTCCGCTCCTTCTCTCTCCTCTACTCCATCTGCACAACTCCTTTCTTCACAGTGCACCGTTCCTTCACTGCTTGAATGTTTTCCGCTGCCTCGGCATGTGGACTTTTCTAACCCCTCTAGTCCGTAGGAACCCTTACCTGCAGATTTCAGATATCTTTATCATTGCCAATCATGGCCTATTTGCAGTGGAATATACACAGCCTCAGGGGTAATCGGGGTGAGCTTCAGACGTTACTCTCCCAGTTTTCCCCTGTTGGTGTTTGCTTACAGGAACCAAAATTACACTCTGCTGTTATCTATCCCGTCTCAGGCTATAATTTATTGTATTCTTCAGATCCTTTTCCTGATGGGACCTTCAATGAAAGTGCCCTTCTTCTATGCACTGATATTCCATACCATCAGCTATTTTTTCGTACTTTGCTGCATTACACAGCAGCTCGTATCCACTTACATAGGTGGTATACGCTCTGCTCTTTATATCTCTCTCCTTCTCGGGCATTATCTTTTCTGGATATTGCCTTTCTTGTTTCGTCATTACCGCCACTGCTTCTGTTACTTGGCGATTTTAATGCCCATCCTTTCCTCTGGGTGGGGTCTCATTGTGATTCCCGTGGCATTCAGTTAGAGGCTTTTCTTGCTACCCACCCATTCCATGTTTTAAATACAGGTACTCGCACCCATTTTGATCCTCGGACTCGCGCACTCTCTTGCATCAATCTCTGTCTGCTCGTCCTCCACCGCATTAGACTTCACCTGGTCTGTTCTCCCGGATTTACTTGACAGTGATCATTTCTCAATCATTCTTGCTTCCCCTTCATATTCACCACCTCTTCGTATCCCACACTGGCAATTTGATCAGGCAAATTGGAACCTTTACTCACAACTTATTGTTTTCAGTGAGATTCCTTCTTCGTCCTCCATTGATGAGCTTTTACTCCTCTTCTCGTCCTCAGTTTTAACCACAGCTTCTCATTCTATACCCCAAACTTCAGGCAGGCATTCTCAGAAATGAGTACCTTGGTGGTCTCCTGCTTGTGCTCGTGCAGTACGTTTGAAATGTGCTGCATGGGGCAGGTACCGGTTAAATAGAACCACGGAGAGACTTCTTGATTTTAAGCAGAAGCGTGCTATTGCTTGCTGTGTCATCCGTGACGCTAAACGCACTTGCTGGCGAAATTGTCTCCACCATCACCTCTGCTTCCTCTATGTGTGCAGTCTGGAAAAAAGTACGAAAATTGAGTGGTAAATATTCTCCTGACCCGGCTCCTGTTCTGCGGGTTGCCGATGTTGATAAAGCAAACCCACTAGATGTTGCCAATGAAATTGGCGATCATCTGGTCTGTATTTCTCAGGGGCTCAATCTATGCCCATCATTTCTTTCCTCAAAGTCTTCCAGAGAGTTAGCACCCATAGACTTTTCTTCTCTCAGAGAAGAACAGTATAATGTGCCTTTTACACTTCAGGAACTGGAGGCAACACTCTCGGCTTGCTGATCATCGGCAGCTGGGCCCGACGACATTCATATTCGTATGCTACAGCATTTACATCAGTCAGCCCTTGCAGTCCTATTACGCCTTTTCAATCTTATTTGGTTACAAGGAGTTCTTCCACAGCTGTTGAAATCTGCCATTGTTCTCCCTTTCCACAAACCAGGCACTACGGGATATGAAGCCTCCCACTATCGTCCCATTGCTCTTACCAGTGCAGTTTGCAAAGTGATGGAACACCTGGTAAACAGACGTTTAGTGTGGTATTTAGAGACACACGACAGTCTCTCCACTCATCAATATGGCTTTCGTAAGGGACGTTCTACCATAGACCCCTTACTACGCTTGGATACGTATGTTCGTAATGCCTTTGCGAATAACCACTCAGTAATTGCAATATTTTTTGACCTTGAGAAGGCATATGACACAACTTGAAGGTATAATAATCTGGCCCAAGCTCACTCCTTAGGCCTCCAAAGCAATCTACCATCCTTCCTTAAAAACTTTTTAACTGATAGACATTTCCATGTTTGGGTTAATAATGTGCTCTCCCCGAACTGAAGGTGTCTCCCAGGGATGTGTTCTGAGCACAACACTTTTTCTCCTTGCTATTAATGATTTGGCCTCTAGTCTTCCATCAAATATTTGGTCATCACTATGTTGATGACTTCGCTATTGCCTGTGCAGGCGCTGACTGTCACCTCATTACAGTTTCTCTCCAGCATGCAGTCGACCATGTTTCCAATTGGGCCGCTACACATGGGTTTAAACTTTCCAGGACTAAAACCCACCAAATTACTTTCACTAGACTTTGTACCTCTATGGCTTCCGTGTCCCTGAACGTAATACAGTCAAGTTTCTGGGCCTCCTCTGTGACCGTAGGTTATCCAGGAAACCTCGCATTACCTCTCTGAAGGCAACTTGTCACAGCCGGCTGAACCTTCTTAAAACCCTTGCTCATCTTTCATGGAGAGCTGATCGTCGAACCCTCCTTCGCCTACATTCCACCCTCATTTTATCGAAACTTGATTATGGAGGCCATATCTATTCAGCGGCATCTCCTGCTACTCTCTCTAGCCTTAATCCCATTCATCACCAAGGATTACATTTATGCCTTGGTGCTTTTCGCTCTTTCCCTGTTTAGAGCCTCTATGCAGAAGCGAACGTTCCATCCTTATCTGATCGCCATGATGCCCATTGCCTTCGCTACTATGTACGCTCTCATGATCTCCACAATCCTTCCATTTATAGAATGGTCACTGATATTAGTAGACATTCGTTATTTGTTCGCCGCTCCTGTTTACTCCAACCCTTCTCTCTCCGCCTTCATTCGCTCTTGTCTTCTCTTCAGTTACCACCTTTCTATGTTCGTGTAGCATCTCACTTTTCCCTACCCCCCTGGGAAGTTCCAGCTGTTCGAGTCTGTTCTTTCTCTATCCCTAACTCAAAAGCCCAACTGTCTATGGTCGCTACCTGCTCTCTTTTTCTTGACCACTTCCACTCTCATTCTCATGCCATTGCAGTGTACACATATGGCTCTAAGTCTTCTGAAGGTGTAGGATTCTCAGCAGTGTTTCCGGACAGTGTCGTACGTGGGCATTTACTATCTTTAGCTAGTATTTTTACTGCTGAATTGTATGCCATTCTTGCAGCACTTATCTGTATTTCATCTATGCCTGTGTCATCATTTGTGGTTGTCTCAGGTTCCCTTAGTGCTTTACAGGCTATACAGAAATTTGATACACCTCACCCCTTAGTCCTCAGTATCCAACTTTGGCTACGCCGCATCTTTACCAAGCATAAAGATATTGTTTTTTGTTGGGTCCCTGGTCATGTTGACGTACAGGGCAATGAACAGGCAGACACTGCTGCGCGGTCAGCAGTATATGACCTACCAGTTTCATATAGAGGTATTCCATTTACGGACTATTTTGCTGCAATATCTTCCCACCTTCACACCCGTTGGCAACACCGTTGGTCTACTATGCTCGGCAACAAACTTCAATCTATTAAACCAAGTATAGGCTACTGGCCGTCTTCTTATCACCAGTGTCGAGGTTGGGAGATTACTCTCTCCCGTCTTCGCATTGGCCATACTCGTCTTACTCATGGATATCTCATGGAGAGGCGCCCTGCTCCTCTCTGTGAGAATTGCCAAGCTCCATTATCAGTCAGCCACATTCTGTTGGACTGCCCACTTTATCAACGAGCACGCAGAATTTACCTCCATCGTCGTCTTCACTCCGCTGCTCTCTCTTTACCTTCCCTTCTCGCTGATGGACCCACCTTTCATCCGGACTCTCTCATTGACTTTTTGACAACAACTGACTTCACAAATTCTGATACCTTCAGCCCTTTCTACTTCAATCTCTTGCTACCCTCTACCCCTGTACTATCCCCTGCCCCACTGTTTTCTGTAATCTACTGATCATCCCACCTCCCTTCTGCCATCCAATACCCTCGCTTCCTTCCCTACCCTGCAGCGCTGTATAGCCCTTGTGGCTTAGCGCTTCTTTTTTATTATAATAATAATAATGAGTAGTAGAAATTTCTCTTCATTAAACTTCATATTGTCTTGAGTGGCCCATTTGAAGATTTGGTTGATGTCCGCTTGGAGTGTCTTCGATGTAGGTCACTGTCATGGCAATCCGAGTGTCATCCATAAAGAAAGACAGAGCTGCGGCTTACATCTCTGTCTATGTCAGATACTATTAGGATGAGTACTAGGATGGGAGTACTGTGCCTTGTGGAATAGAGCTTTTCACCGTAGCTGCCTGGGACTGTACTCGGTTTGCTATTTTTTTTTTTTTATTTAAAACAATGCAATACAAAGTGACAGAAATATATTAAAAGGATGCACGAAAAAAAGTTAATGCACAAGAATCCCAATAACCCTAATACACAATAACGACACCATATATTACAATGGTAATATACCCTCACACACAACACACCGTATATTACAGTGGTATTACACTCTCTCACACAACACACATACATTACAGTGGTATTTTTCTTTTTATTTAAGAACACCACTAACAAGTTTATATATAATAAAAACACATTACAATGGTATGAACAAGTGTGTCCAACAAACAACATCAAACCATTCCACGGGTGGGGATAGAACCCGCGATAAAAGTTTCTCAAAACTCCAGACCGTCGCGTTAGCCACTGTACCAGCTAGCCACAATAAGATTCGTAAACTAGGTTTGTTTGCAATCGTGTCATTACGATTTTGAGAGTCATATTGACGGCTTTGAGATTCGTCTGTAAAAACCTGCATTTGTGGTCACAGTGGTGCCTGTGCTAACCTTCCTGTGGTGTAGAAATATACCTAGTTGGATGAATCTTATTGTGGCTACCTGGTCTAGTGGCTAACGCAACGGTCTAGAGTTTTGAGACACTGATCACGGGTTCTAGCCCCGCCCGTGGTATGGCTTTTTTGCAATCGTGTCATTACGATTTCGTGAGTCATGTAAACAACATCAAACACTGAAAATTATAAAGATTGTACAATAATACATTGTGATAAAAACACACACACAAAATGACACACATTCACAAGTAATCACGTATACACAACATAACACTACATCTGGCACATAACTAGGTATGGCTTCCGCCTGTCAACACACACGTATTCAAGACTTAATCTAAGACCTCAGGTGCCCACCAGAGCACCACAATACTCAAACATTAATTTAGGTGACTATCACGGGGTCTTGTCATAGGTATTTACAATTCAAAGAAGGAACTGGATAACACTACAAATCACAAAAATAAAAACATCCAACAAAACAAATTTACGATGTGATATTTTACATTTCAAATAAACACAAAGAAAAAATAATGCAAGCAATTACTGAAAAGCGCACTATAACACGGCATAAAGTATAAACAAATAAGAGCCGATCACCTTTGCTAGGAAGCACATCTGTACAATATACAACAATGACTTGTATCGAGAGATAAATGACGGAAGACCTTTGAACTTCTGTACATACAAAGCCTTAACAGATACAGCGGCGTCACCATCACACAGGAGACGTATATACACATGGAGATAACAAAACATTCAAATAACTATTATTCACAATTAGTCACAGCTGACCAGCCCATTAGATTACCCACTGAATGCTCACAAACTATCTCAAATATCTTAACTCCAAGGCTTTATATTCATATGGGAAGTCTTTCTCCCATCTCCCCTCATATACCAACCTATTTCGACACTTTGTCCTATAAATCGTTCTCGCTAAAACCCGAATTCTACTATTACCTTCAACGTGCCTCATAGCCCATGACACATAAATATAATCGGCCACAACGTACGACACCGCACGTTGTACACGCATGTCAACCCCACCTACATCAAAACTCAACGCTCGGAGCACCGACAAACATCCCTCCCCCACCAAGCGCAAAACCACTGAACCACTAACATACCATACCTAAAGTCTCGCAGAAATACACAACATGAAAAGCAGATTCCTCCACCCCGCACGCCGGACAACCCCGGTCCTCCCCCAAACTCCTGTTATACAACACCACCCTGGACGGCAAGATTCCATGCAAAAATTAAAAAAAACACTTCCCGTATTTGAGCAAGAAGACACAAACCTTGAACCCGCCTCAATATATTACTTCATGCGTACATGGGGTACATTCCCTCAACTCGCACCATGACACTCCCCATACCCGCCCTTTCCAAAGTACATAATTTAACACGCTGCACGTCCTTCATGCTCAATAAGATGCGGAGCATCGACTCACACCTAATTAAATCCCTCCCTCCCCACCACCTGCGCAGGTCATGATATATTTCGGTTAACCCACCATGCATCCCACCCAGTCGAAGAAAACGACGCTTCATGTTACAAGCTATGACATGAGCCTCTAGAGGAATGAAACCTAACCCTTCCTGATGCATTGGTGTCTCTACCACTGCTCTTGTGAGCCAATCACAACTGGAACCCCACAAAAATCTGTAAATTCTATGCAAAACACGTTTTTCATCCCCCTGCAACAGAGGATACAGTGCAGCAACATGCCATACTTTGCTATAAAGCAGAACATTAATGACCACCACCCTCTGGTGCAGGGTTAAATGTCGCAGCCGTAAACTATTTAAGCGCCTCCAGACACTGTGTACCACCCTCCTCGAATTACATGCTCTTGTCTGATCAACCTCCCGCATATACTGTATACCCCATATAGTGATACGATCAACCACTGTCCACCTCTCTGGACCCACCCCATCCCCCACCCAATCCCCCAGCTCCATAATCTTCTATTTTTCTCTATTAACACACATCCCCGTAGCCTTACCAAATACATCAACAAGTCTCCCAACTAAACCTAATTGCTCCCTCGTATGTAATAGCACAGTAGTATCATCTACATAACCCACAAGGGCCGGTCGACCACTACTCGAACCCCAAGACGAATCTACTCCCCGCCCACAAACAGCCCAGTAAAAAGGATCCTGCATACATGCAAAAAGCATTTGAGACATTGGGCATCCCTGTCGAATGCCCCTGTTCAAGTGGACAAAAACACCTAACTTCCCATTAATTTGTACTTTAAAACTGGCACCATTGTACAACGAATGGGCCCACGTGATGACCTCATTTCCAAAACCCTGCTATCTCATGAACTTCCACAGCACCTCCCTTTCCACACTATCAAAAGCAGCTTGCCAGTCTAACGCCAAAACACCACCCCCGCCCCTCATTCCGCATTCCTCGACAAACTCCCTGATATTCCCATGACCATCATACATCGACCTACTCAGCACGCCAGACTGGCCCTTATGGATTACCTTATCAAACACTTTCTTAATCCTATTCATCAAAATTTTTGCATATAGTTTATAGTCACTACACATTAACGATATGGGTCGATAGTCCTTAATCGCTAAGGGTACGTCACATTTTCTAACTAACACCAAAACAGCCATACGCTGAGACAAACCTAACACCCCCCCCCCCTCTCTTTCATCGCATTGAGTAAACGAACCATAAAAGCCTGTATTACCTCCCAATGTTGGATATAAAATTCACACTGGATGCCGTCAATGCCTGGCGCCTTCCCCTTGCTCATTCCCTGCAATGCCTCCCACACCTCCTCAGTTACAGGCCCGCCCATGAGAAGGCGACCATGATGATTCAACTCGCATCGTTCACCCGGCCCCAATTCCTGTATCGCATGCTCACTTACATCTTTACTTTGCATTTGGAGCTTACACCAAGTATCGACATAAAAACTTATTCCTTCAGTTGTTGTTAAGACCTGTCCCTCACTATACTCGTCAACTTCATCCTGCACCACTAAACTCACAATTTCAGTCGCCTTTCGCCTTTGTGCCTGACTACGTAAGACACGTAAGACCCCACCCAAAATATGCGCTCAATCAAAAACCTTATTTTTTCAATACCTGGATTTGTTCTTTGAGATCGTCAATCTCGTCCACTGGGTAAATCCCAGATGCTTCTCTCTGCACATAACATAACCCTCCATGTACCTCAGAAAACCATGCTCCAAGTGAAAGGCCTCCTTGCCTCAATGCTCATAAAAATTCTTAATTTGAGGCTTCACAACCTCGTCCCGTTGTCGCACTAAATCCCACCCTTCCCAGGAGTCTAATCCCATAGACGCCCATAAGCCCATGAATAGTATCCTGTCATCTGCACTTTGTAGCAGCAGCGTATTTAACTTCCAATATCCCTTAAAACAGTTCAGGAGACCCCCCCAGTCAAGCTCCGGAGAAATAGACATTCAACATGCACACACTGATTACGACCACCAGCTGAGACACATACACCCTATCTAAGCACGCTGCATAGCCCCTATGCACGAAAGTATGCTCAGTCCCCAAGTCACATCTGCTTACATCCACCAACCCCAGCCCAGACAACAAATCATATAAAATAAGCAAACAAAAACCCGCCCCCCTCGGTTCAACGTCTTTACGGCGCACCATACAGTTCCAATCCCCACCAACCACTGTAATATCCGGCAGGGACCTCAAATAGTACACTAGGACATCTCTAACAAAAATATTTTTAATATTAACATCATGTTCGGCCGGCCCATATACTCCTACGAAACCATCCCTTCTACTACCCCATTCCTCCAAGACTGGCACCACTCGACCCTCCCCCCCTTCCTCCCAATGTTTCATCACAAATGGGCTGGTTGCTTTTATCAACACAGCACACATAAGGTGGATTACCAACAGACCCCTGGCAGTCTTCAAGCTGGCACTGGACAAGCACCTAAAGTCAGTTCCGGATCAGCCGGGCTGTGGCTCGTACGTTGGTTTGCGTGCAGCCAGCAGCAACAGCCTGGTTGATCAGGCTCTGATCCACCAGGAGGCCTGGTCACAGACCGGGCCGCGGGGGCGTTGACTGCCGGAACTCTCTCCAGGTAAACTCCAGGTAAGTCTCACAACTCCTTCCCGTCTTCTAGATACAGTGTACACACATTCAATTGCATGTCGTTATGATCCCATCATAATTACTTACACCCCCTTTTCCCCATTGCAAAATTAAATGCTACTTACACTAGACGTCACA
Source organism: Cherax quadricarinatus (assembly GCF_038502225.1). Classification (NCBI taxonomy): domain Eukaryota; kingdom Metazoa; phylum Arthropoda; class Malacostraca; order Decapoda; family Parastacidae; genus Cherax; species Cherax quadricarinatus. The sequence continues at coordinate 20,966,145 of NC_091363.1, read as the reverse complement.
ACGTCTGACTATTGTTCACTTAACTTATAAAATAATTAACATAATTAAAACTTATGACAAAAAATAGATAGGAACATTACTTGACAATAATGAAGAACGTCAACTAAAAATGTTAACTGTACACTAGATAATGAAACTCACAAGCTAAATACATATTCCAATATTTATGTTTTAACATGTTCAACAAGATATTGATGTATAGTAACAATTATTCGGAACATTATCACACCTACTCTTTGACACGCTGAAAAAGATATAACATTATCGCTCTTAATAATACATGTGCAGAGCAGTACTACCTTCATCATTTAAAAATCCATCCAGGCACAAGGCACTTCAGAAAGCCACCCCCTGCCATCCCCTTAACCCAATACTGTCTATATTAAAAACACAAACTTACATTCCCTCACATGCTCAAGCTCGTACCTGAAGTCTAAAGTCATAAACCCATGTCTCTTAATCACAGGTCACCAGGTCACTCCCCTAACCCCCTCTCATGCCTAACGACTGCACATCCATATACTCCACTACCACACACTTTTATTCACATTCCATCCTCCACTAATCTCAAAACAGAACATAAGTGACAGACTCAGGGAATACACCCATTCCAACTCTACCCTGTACCCAACCCTAACATAACACCTACCGTCAGATTATGATAACCCACTGGAAAACTATTTACCCACACCTTCCCATATAGTAGCCTATTCCTGCAAACCGTACGATACACACTCGCTGCAAGTGCCCTCACCCTATAATCACCCCCCACCTCCCGCATACCCCAAGAAACATACAAAAGTTCTGCCACCACGTACATCACAACCAACCGAATGTCCTTAGAAACCCCACCGACATCAAAGTGCAACGCCCTCAGTAAGTAAGTAAGTTTATTCAGGTATACACAAATACAGTTACATAGAATTATCATACATAGCAGCATATGTGTAGAGAACCTAGGATAACCCAAAAAAGTCAGACAGAGTGACTTATTTCCATTGGGGTCCTTTTACCTTATTATTATAATATAAAGGTTATAATATTTTCTTATTATTCTATAATGAAGATAACATCTTATTATCATACTAAAAAGACTATCTACTACACGAGGGTCATTAAGACTATCTACAATACGAGGGTCATTACTAGGAATAAGGTAAAATTTACACGTATGTTAGATAAAAAATAGAAAATCATTCCCCTCCCTTTCTGTAGCTACATTCATCAGACACCTTTTGGCACTCTTCTTGAACTGGTTCATGCTATGACTGGCTTTGATATGTGCGGGCAGTCTGTTCCATTCCTTTATTGCTGTACAATAAAAGGTGTTTGAAGCCTGGCCACTGACTGTGGGTACTACAAAGTTGTGCTCTCTCCCCCTAGTACTATGATTGCTTTGGTTCCCAACCTTGACAAAATTGACAGCAAGATATTCTGGACATTGTTTGTGAGCAATTTTATAAACATGATTTAGCTTCAGTTGTTTTACTCTGTCTTCAACATTCAGCCTATCCAACTGCTGTAATTCATGCTGGCCTACATGTTCTCTTGGTCCCAGCCCCAGGATGAATCTTACGATTTTGTTCTGGGTGATTTGCAGTCTATCTTTCAGTTTTTTTGTCAAGGCAGAGTACCAAGGAGAGCAAGCGTAATCCATATGGCATTGTATAAGGGCTAGACATAGGGTCCTGCGAGTCTCAGTAGGTAGACACTGTGCTTGTCTATACAGGAACTTCAGTCTGGCATTCGCTTTCTTTACTACACTGTTCCCTATCAATTCTCCTGACATGCATGGGTCAAAGGGAATTCCCAAATATTTTACTGATGAAACCAAAGTGATGGGCTCCCCATTACATTGAACATTAAAGTTATTTACCCTTCTCAGTTTGTTTCGTGCCAAAGAGAATGGCTTCAGTTTTCCCTAGGTGTAATGATAGTTTGTTGTCTACTAACCATTTGCTGCAGGACTCCAGTTCCAGTGTTAAAACATTAGCAATATCTTGTGGGTCTTTACCTGACACTAACAGAGCACTGTCATCTGCATACAGTAGGAGTTTGCACTTGACACTGATAGGCATATCATTGACATAATATAAGAATAATAAGAGACCCAGAATACTACCTTGGGGAACTCCACATGTTATCGGCAGGGGTTCTGATTCTGCTTTGTTGATTTTGACTATTTGTCTCCTGTTGCTAAGGTAGGACTTAAACCAGTCTACAGAACCTATACCGATAGCTTGAAGTTTATTACATAATATTTTGTGGTTGACAGTATCGAAGGCCTTTTGCAGGTCTAAGGTTACCATACCTATGAGGTTCCCCTTTGACATTTCAGTTCTCTGGTAATCCATCAGATTAATAAGGGAGGTGTCGGTTGAGTAGGATCTTCTAAAGCCCGATTGATATCTATGGAGAATGTTGTTGTCATTAAGGTACTTAACTACTTGAGAATACACCGCCCTCTCTAGAATTTTAGATATTATACTGAGTATACTAACAGGCCTATAGTTGCTTACATCAGACCTACTATTTTTCTTGAAGATAGGAGTAACTCTGCCCTCCTTGAACCCCTCCGGTACGGTATTAGTGGTGATTGATAGATTTATTATGTGAGCAATAGGGATTGACAGTTCAGAAGCACCATCTTTTAGGAACTTAGACGGGATGTTTTCAGGGCCTGTGCTCTTAGTTGGGTTTAACCTGCTTAGTTCTTTTTGAATAAAGTCATGAGATACACTTACTAGTTGACAACTGTTTGGGGTTACCCCTTTATTGGTATAGTATGTTTGAAACTTATCAGAGTCTGTGTTAAAGGTATTTGATGCAGCTGGTAGTTTACTTACTAGTGTTGATGCAACAGATGTGTAGTATGAATTAAAGCAATTTGCCACCTTAGATGTTTCATGGCATACCTCATTATCGATAGTGAGTACTATGTTAGACCTATCTACTGGCTTATGGCTATACCCCAACTGTTTTAGTTGTTGCCAGAGCTTTCTGGAGTTATGCTTATACTCTTCAATTTTTGAGCAGTAGTGCTTTGCCTTTGCTCCTTTTATAAGTCTCTGTACTCTGTTCCTCACCCTTTGGAATTCATTTAGTGCTGCAATATCCTGTCTGTTTGCTTTAAATCTTTTTAGCAGCTGGTCTCTGAATTTCATATTATCTAATTGTTGTGATAGAAACACAGGCCTTATCTCTAGGCTTTATTGAACATAGAATCTTCATAGTACTTCTGCAACAACAAAATATAATGACTAGTACATCTAATAATGGCTTCTACAGGGATGGTGATGTCTTGCATATGTCAAGAGAAAAGTTATAACTACAGGCCACATATTTAAACTCACCATGTAATCTGCATCACTGATAAATGGATATAGTAGGAGAGAATCACACACCATGTGTTGGCGCCCATGACACACACCAAACTGTTGTTGTTGTTAAGGGCCCCAAGAGGTGGTGCAGTATTATCCTGCTGCTGCTCCCCACAGGACCAGTATCACTACAATCTCCCCCTTCTAAAATATCAGAGACAGTAATCTCCCAAACTGTTAGGTGGGCGACGTACACGTCCCGACCTTCGTAGCCCTTGAGCCTCTTCACCAGGTTCGATATTTTCCAGCGGGGTTTGATTAACTGCTGGAGCAGAATCCTCTATTTCCATAGGGGTAGTCTCAAGGGGCTTTCCAGGAGAAAACGAAGCATCTTTCACATCTATTGGTGTATCTTGAGATTCCACACTAATAGGGATTTCAACTGGGGCTAAATGTCTTGTAGATACTGTAGTCTCTTCACCATTTTGGTAGCGAATGTGGGCGTAATGTGGATTAGCTTGCAGGAGCTCTACCTCTTCCACTAAAGGATCCGTCTTGTTCATCCTACGGTGACTCTTCAGGAGAACGGGTCCAGGATGACATAACCAAGTGGGCACGGAGGCTCCCGTAGAGGAACGACGTGAATAGTTGAGGAGTCTTTCATGAGGGGTTGCATTAGTAGCTGTGCACAGCAGTGATCTAATAGAGTGAAGAGCATCAGGTAGGACAGTTTGCCAGTGTTGAACAGGTAGATTGCGCGACTTCAATGTCATTGTAACTGCCTTCCATATAGTACCATTGAACCGCTCCACTTGACCATTGCCTTGAGGGTTGTAGCTTGTTGTTCTGCTGCAGGCAATACCTTTGCTAGCCAAAAACTCCTGAAGTTCGTTACTCATGAACGAGGATCCCCTGTCTGAATGGATATAAGCTGGCATACCAAAAATAGAGAACAACTGTGAAAGACAACTAATAACAGTTGAAGCAGCCATATTTGCACAGGGGAATACAAAGGGAAACCTTGAATATTCATCTACTATGTTAAGGAAATACCTATTCTGATTTGTGCTTGGTAGAGGTCCTTTGAAATCTATATTCAATCTTTCGAAAGGCTGGGTGGATTTTATGAGATGAGTCTTCTCTGGCTGATGAAAGTTTGGCTTGCACTCTGCACATACTCTGCATGCTCTGATCACTTGTCGCACATCTTCCACTGAGTAGGGCATGTTCTTTGATTTGACAAAATGGTACAGGCGTGTAACTCCTGGGTGACACAAAGCCTTGTGGAGAGCTGAGAGTGATTGCAAATCATGACATGCTGCTCCACAGTGGGACCTAGAGAATGCATCAGGTGAGATGTTCTCTTGACCCGGTCGGTACAGAATATCAAAGTCATAACACGATAGTTCCATCCTCCAGCGTAATATCTTGTCATTCTTTATCCTACTTTTGTGCCTCTTGTCGAACATATACATCACGGACCGTTGGTCAGTCCTTATGGTGAAATGTCTACCAGTTAAATAATGCCTCCAGTGGCGAACTGCTTCTATGATGGCCTGGGCTTCCTTTTCTACAGCAGCATAACATTTCTCTGATCCTTGAAAAGTTCTCGTAAAGAAGGCTACTGGTCGTCCTGCCTGAGATAAGACTGCAGCAATGGCAATGTCAGATGCATCCGTTTCCACTTCGAATGGTAGGGACTCATCAATGGCTTGAACTACTGAGTTTTCAATGTCCTGTTTGAGAGTATGGAAAGCGGCTTCTGCTTCCTTTGTCACAGGAAATGTGGTAGCACTCAATGGGCGGACTTTACTTGAATAGTTGTAGATCCATTGTGAGTAATAAGCAAAGAGACCAAGAGTTCTTCGGAGTGACTTTTTGTCTTGAGGCATTGGAAGTTCCCGTAGAGGTCGTAGTCGTTCAGGGTCTGGGAATATTGAACCTCCCCGGAGGGTTCCCGTAGAAAGTCAGTCGTATCGAGGCCTCGTTCAGGGTCTAACACCCAGGGCTGCTAGGTGATATTGAAATGTTTCCTCCTTGTGTGAAGCCACTACATAACCAAGGATGCTAAGCCTTTTAGTTGAAAAAGTGCACTTTTCCTCATTGTAACTGATATTTTTCTTCTTGGCGGCTTCCAAAAACTTATCAAGGTTTGCATCATGTTCCTCCTGGGTCTTGCCACAAATGGTAACATTATCTAAATACGCGTAAGTTCCCATGAGTTGCTCTTCCTGAATGAGTGAATCCATAATTCGTTGGAAGCAGGCTACCCCATTGGTGACTCCAAAAGGGACTCTGGTAAACTGATACAGGCCATCACTAGCCTGAAACGCTGTGTATGGTTTATCTTCATTCCTTATAGGGACTTGATGATAGGCACTCTGTAGATCAATTGTGCTAAACACATAGTACTGAGCAATTTTGTTCACTGTATCGTCAATTCGAGGTAGAGGGTACCCATCAAGAAGTGTAAATTTGTTGATTGTCTCAGAGTAATCGATAGCCAGTCTCCGTTTCCTATAACCATCTTTAACAACAACAACCTGTGCACGCCAAGGGGAATCACTCGGTTCTATAATACCCTCCTTCAGCAGCCTCTGAGTTTCTTTCTCAATGAACATCCGATCCTCATAAGAATAGCGGCGTGACTTAGCTGATATAGGATGGCAATCCGCGGTAAGATTTGCAAACAGCTTTGGTGGGTCTACCCTTAAAGTGCTAAGTCCACAGACAACAAGAGGAGGCAGTTCACCTCCATATGTTAAGGTGACACTACCATGCAGCTTCTGAAAGTCCTGACCAAGGATAACATCAGAGCACAGTTGTGGCAGAATAGCTAAATGTACATCTTGATAATCCTTTCCATTAACTCTGAGATTTACCTTACAAAACCCTAAGGTCTGAATAGAGAGAGATGTTGATGCCATGGAAACGGTACCTGATGAGTGATGTAGAGTCAAGGAGAGCCGTTTAACTAAGTCAAGGTTGATGAAACTCTCTGAGCTGCCACTATCAATAAGACCATCTACTTCTGTTCCTTTGATGAATACTTTCACAACTGCCTTTGACAGTGAATTTGGAGTAGCCGCAGAAGTCACTGTTGCTAGAGTCGCATGATCACTGGAATGTGTGGAGGCACTAGCTCTTGTTGATGCATTAGCACGACATACTTTAGCAAAGTGACCTTTCTTGTGGCATTTATGGCACATTGCTTCACGAGCAGGACACTTTGGACGTGGATGTCTTGAAAAACCACAAAAGAAACACACCGTACCTGCTGCTGCTGTCACTGAGGCAGGTTCCACAGTAACTTCATTGCAAGAGTCTTGGTCAGGAATTGCAGCACTTACCACTCGAGAAGGCTGAGTGGTACTGTATACTTCAGAATTCTTCTGGGCTGAATCTAGAGCTCTTGCCTGGTCAAAGGCAGCGGCTAAGTCGAGAGTTTTATTCTCCAATAAACGCTGCCTTATTATTGGTGATTGCAGGCCACTGATAAAAGCATCCCTGATGGACTCTTCACAATACTGAGCAGCTGTCACTGCTTGGAAGTGACAGTCCTTACCTAAAATTTTCAGTGCTTGAAAGTATTCCTCTAAGGATTCATCAATCTGCTGGCGGCGAGTTGCAAGGCGATAGCGTGCAAAGATTTCATTTGTAGGTTTAATATACTGAGACTTGAGGGTTTTGATAGCATCTTCGTAGGTATTACACTCAGAAATAGCCTCATATATCTTAGGTGACACAAAATTGATGAGCAGACTTAGTTTATCTAGATCTTCTTTAGGAAGGGCTCCCAAGAAGTTTTCGAAAGTCTTAAACCAGTGCTTCCATTCCTGAGCAGCCGTTGATAAGCTGGGGTCACAGTCTAGCCTCTCAGGTTTCAGTAAACGCTCCATGTTGTGATGTAGTCTAGCGCAGGATCACCACCAGGTAGCCCAGGATTCTATGTTCAATAAATTGTTGTGATAGAAACACAGGCCTTATCTCTAGGCTTTATTGAACATAGAATCTTCATAGTACTTCTGCAACAACAAAATATAATGACTAGTACATCTAATAATGGCTTCTACAGGGATGGTGATGTCTTGCATATGTCAAGAGAAAAGTTATAACTACAGGCCACATATTTAAACTCACCATGTAATCTGCATCACTGATAAATGGATATAGTAGGAGAGAATCACACACCATGTGTTGGCGCCCATGACACACACCAAACTGTTGTTGTTGTTAAGGGCCCCAAGAGGTGGTGCAGTATTATCCTGCTGCTGCTCCCCACAGGACCAGTATCACTACACTAATATCTCAGTATTCATCCAGGGTTCAGTTCTTCGTTTAATCCTAACCTCTTTAACTGGTGCAATATTATCAAGGATGGTAGTGAACATTGTTTTGAATTTTTCCCAGGCATCGTTTACGTCCGTGCAACTTGTTATCTCTGTCCAGTCACAATTGTGTAGCCTATTTACCAGTGTTTCTTTACTGTAGTTTCTAGTTGACCTCATTTTTATTGTCTTGTGTAGGCCTATCCTATCCCTAGTGATTTTCCTGGTGCAGTAAATGATGAAATGATCACTAAGACCTGTGGTAATGACGCCTGACTGACTAATGTTCTCAGAGCGGTTACAAAGTATGTGGTCAATTAGGGTGGCTGAGAACTATGTGATCCGGGTTGGAGTATTAATTAGTTGAGTGTAACTATTTAATCCTAGAATTTGCTTATACCTTTTGCATAGCCCGTTATTTTGCTGCTGAAAACAGATATTGAAGTCGCCCAGTATTATTGTCTCGCAATTGTTTTCAACTCCGGACAAGACTCTGGAAAAGTCTTCTAAGAACTGGTCCTGGGTAGGAGGGCGGTAACTAGTTCCTACTAAGATGGGTTTGGTCTTAGGAAGCAGCACTTCAAACCATAGAATCTCCAGTTTATTGTTATTTAAATCAGGTCTTGGGTTGTAAGCTAAGTCATTTCTAATGTAGGCACATACTCCACCACCCTTTCTGTTCCTATCTAAGCGTTTTATATTGTAACCATCTATTTTGACCTCGTCGTCGGTCACCGTATCATCCAACCAAGATTCAGAGATGGTTATAACTGCCGCCCTAATTTTGTTAGCTAGAATCCTAATCTCTGCCAATTTAGGAAGAAGTGATCTTGCATTGACATGAATAAAGTGAAGGCCTGTTTTCATAAAACAATCATAATCATCAATATATGGCAATGGGTCATTTGTATTAAATTTAGGTAAATCAATGTCATCACTGCTAAAGGGTAACTGTACCAAAGTGCATTTGTTACACACAAAATGAATTCTGGCACCGTTGTTATAATTGTACATACATCCATCATGCACCCACCCCTTACACATTTTACATAAGGTGCCTTTTCTGTTTTTCATGCGTACTTTAGTACAGTGTATGCACCTGTTTGGTAGTGTTTGAGATAATAATGGCTGTATTGTCTCACATTGACCTATGTATGCATTACATATGGAGTTAAGGTTATCATTCCTAGCTACTAGACCGTCATTATCGCCGTCATTTATCTGTCTGTTTTGCCTCTGCACAATAGTTTGAGGTCCTGGATTAATTTGGATATCACCACTTAAGAGCGCTACAATAAGAGCTGTGTGCCACTGTTTTTGTTTGGGTATGCGGTGTTGCCATACCTTGCGGCGATAGTGACATTTACTTTTCTGGTAGGATGGCAACTGTTGGGATTTTACTGTCCAGGGCGCTGTTACTCCATTCACCTTTCCCAACCCCCATGACTGATTTCTTTCTTCATGGAATTGAAGAAGAAATATAAATATAATTATGGCAGCCTGTACCCCCCTAATGCCTGCTATTTTCACTCTTCGCTCTTTTACTCATATACAATAATATTTATTTCTCTTTTCCAGTCCCTAGTACACTTAGTATCTGCTTTAGCAATCACCACTGAATTACTAGTAAAATTTCCTCTTCAAAACCCTCTTCACTGCTCACTTTTCCCTTAACTTCACAAAACCCTTACAGTTAACCCTGTACATTGCAGAGTCACTTGTTTGCACAGAACTGCTTAATGCCTCAAATGATGTAGTGGAAGTTTTAGCAGTAAAGGTCGAGAACCAAAACCTAGTCATTGTGGTAGTCTACAAGCCTCCGGATGCAACATCCCAGCAATTCCAGGAACAGCTGTTAAAAATTGACCACTGTCTGGAAAATCTTCCAGCTCCTGCACCCAACATCTTGCTCCTGGGGGACTTCAACTTAAGGCACCTAAAATGGAGGAATATAGCAAATAATATTGTTGCAGAAATAACACCAGGAGGCAGCTCTGATGAAAACTCACACTCACACGAGCTTTTAAATCTCTGCACAAAATTCAATTTAAACCAGCAAATAATAGAGCCTACTAGACTGGAGAATACACTAGACCTCATCTTCACTAACAATGATGATCTGATAAGAAATGTCACCATATCAAAAACAATATACTCAGATCACAACATAATTGAGGTTCAGACATGTATGCATGGAGCCCCAGACCGACAAAATGAGACTAGTCACGAGGGAGCATTCACCAAATTCAACTTCAATAACAAAAACATAAAGTGGGACCAAGTAAACCAAGTCCTAACCGATATAAGCTGGGAAGATATACTAAGCAACACAGACCCAAACTTATGCCTAGAACAGATTAACTCGGTGGCACTCGATGTATGCACAAGGCTTATTCCTCTAAGAAAAAGGAGGAGTAGATGTAAAATAGAAAGAGACAGGCGCTCCCTTTACAGGCGACGGAAAAGAATAACAGAGCGGCTAAAAGAGGTCAATATATCTGAAATGCGCAGGGAGACACTGGTCAGAGAAAGCAAGCTAAAAGAATCCTTTAGGAGTCAGGAATCGCGGGAAGAACTAAAAGCCATAAATGAAATCGAAAGAAACCCAAAGTATTTCTTCTCCTATGCCAAATCAAAATCGAGAACAACGTCCAGTATTGGGCCCCTACTTAAACAAGATGGGTCCTACACAGATGACAGCAAGGAAATGAGTGAGCTACTCAAGTCCCAATATGACTCAGTTTTTAGCAAGCCGCTAACCAGACTGAGAGTCGAAGATCAAAATGAATTTTTTATGAGAGAGCCACAAAATTTGATTAACACAAGCCTATCCGATGTTATCCTGACGCCAAATGACTTCGAACAGGCGATAAATGACATGCCCATGCACTCTGCCCCAGGGCCAGACTCATGGAACTCTGTGTTCATCAAGAACTGCAAGAAGCCCCTATCACGAGCCTTTTCCATCCTATGGAGAGGGAGCATGGACACGGGGGTCGTCCCTCAGTTACTAAAAACAACAGACATAGCCCCACTCCACAAAGGGGGCAGTAAAGCAACAGCAAAGAACTACAGACCAATAGCACTAACATCCCATATCATAAAAATCTTTGAAAGGGTCCTAAGAAGCAAGATCACTACCCATCTAGAAACCCATCAGTTACACAACCCAGGGCAACATGGGTTTAGAACAGGTCGCTCCTGTCTGTCTCAACTACTGGATCACTACGACAAGGTCCTAAATGCACTAGAAGACAAAAAGAATGCAGATGTAATATATACAGACTTTGCAAAAGCCTTCGACAAGTGTGACCATGGCGTAATAGCGCACAAAATGCGCACTAAAGGAATAACAGGAAAAGTCGGTCGATGGATCTATAATTTCCTCACTAACAGAACACAGAGAGTAGTCGTCAACAGAGTAAAGTCCGAGGCAGCTACGGTGAAAAGCTCTGTTCCACAAGGCACAGTACTAGCTCCCATCTTGTTCCTCATCCTCATATCCGACATAGACAAGGATGTCAGCCACAGCACCGTGTCTTCCTTTGCAGATGACACCCGAATCTGCATGACAGTGTCTTCCATTGCAGACACTGCAAGGCTCCAGGCGGACATCAACCAAATCTTTCAGTGGGCTGCAGAAAACAATATGAAGTTCAACGATGAGAAATTTCAATTACTCAGATATGGTAAACATGAGGAAATTAAATCTTCATCAGAGTACAAAACAAATTCTGGCCACAAAATAGAGCGAAACACCAACGTCAAAGACCTGGGAGTGATTATGTCGGAGGATCTCACCTTCAAGGACCATAACATTGTATCAATCGCATCTGCTAGAAAAATGACAGGATGGATAATGAGAACCTTCAAAACTAGGGAGGCCAAGCCCATGATGACACTCTTCAGGTCACTTGTTCTATCTAGGCTGGAATATTGCTGCACTCTAACAGCACCTTTCAAGGCAGGTGAAATTGCCGACCTAGAAAATGTACAGAGAACTTTCACGGCGCGCATAACGGAGATAAAACACCTCAATTACTGGGAGCGCTTGAGGTTTCTAAACCTGTATTCCCTGGAACGCAGGAGGGAGAGATACATGATTATATACACCTGGAAAATCCTAGAGGGACTAGTACCGAACTTGCACACGAAAATCACTCACTACGAAAGCAAAAGACTTGGCAGACGATGCACCATCCCCCCAATGAAAAGCAGGGGTGTCACTAGCACGTTAAGAGACCATACAATAAGTGTCAGGGGCCCGAGACTGTTCAACTGCCTCCCAGCACACATAAGGGGGATTACCAACAGACCCCTGGCAGTCTTCAAGCTGGCACTGGACAAGCACCTAAAGTCAGTTCCTGATCAGCCGGGCTGTGGCTCGTACGTTGGTTTGCGTGCAGCCAGCAGCAACAGCCTGGTTGATCAGGCGCTGATCCACCAGGAGGCCTGGTCACAGACCGGGCCGCGGGGGCGTTGACCCCCGAAACTCTCTCCTGGTAAACTCCAGGTAAACAGTGGCTTCATCAGTCCATACAAGGGATAAACTTGAAGAACAGGAGGAGAAAGAGATAATCAGTCCCTCAGCCTTGAGTCGATGTGGTCAGTCCATCAATCTTGAATAGAATACGGCATAGGAGCGGAGAAGCAGCTATAAACCGTATGGCAGGAGAGGTGCAGCAGTCGTAGGTGGTGTCACATTTGTCCAATGTGGAAGTAGGTCGTGCCCAAGGGTTAGGCAAGGATTGTAGATGACTGATTGTAGATGATTGTAGATGACTTCCACATTGGACAAATGTGACAAATGTGGCACCTCTATTGAGGGTTGCAACGTCTGTCCATAGATTAGAAACTGAATTTTCCCATCTACTAATACAAAATGTTCATATCCTTGCATTGGGTGGTGATGGCTCAGTAGATATTTGACCCTTCAAAGTGGGTGCCTTGATGCTTTCAATAGCATCTTGATCTATAACACAGGTGCTATCAACTGATAGTAAAAAAGAGAATTGGTTTCCTCTTCCATTACTTAAGCTTTATATGATCCTCACGGTTATATTGCTATCCATTAAATATAATTACAATAACTTCCCACATGTATGCATAACTTCTATTTTGACTTAACAGTTTATGTGAGAAAGTACTGTAAACCCGAGTGGGTCATTCAAAGCAAGGAATAGCAATAGATTCATTATCCATTTCTGAACGCGAAATAATTTTTAACCTGTAACTAACATAGTCTTGTTCACTGTACTGTTAGGTAGCTGCACACTGGCTACTGGAGTGCGGGGCAGGTGCGTGGAAGTACGTCAGTGCCCGACAGTTCTCAGGACTTATCGCCAAAGCAGACCTCTGGTGTGTGTGTCTCCGGGCGAAGCCAAAGTCGTCTGCTGCCCTGCTTCCAGTAAGTCTTGAATTACAGTAAATTAATCTTTGTGTAACTTCAGGTTTGTGAGGGGGGAGACACTGATCCAAGTAATTAGATTTGATCCTACCCTTCATACAATCAAATCTGATTCCCTTCCATTCCTCAGGTGCTGTATGGCCTCGACGGGTTTAGTAATTCCAGTAAATATTATATAATGTATAATATAAGAACTTCATAAGTTTGTGCATGGATATAGTGTGCACTACATTATTGTGAATGTTAATGAAAAGATGCTGGATGTCTGTAAAACTGAATGATCAGTTGTGGAAGGAAGAGAGGAAATATATAAATTCAGGGATTATGAGGGCTAAAATAAGAGTCGGATGCGTAAAGTGAGTTAAATTGTTGATGCATCTGGAGAAGACAGGAGTGTAGAACGGACAGAGAGACTATGAGATGTTAAGCGAGTACTTAGAGAGTTTTGAACGAAATGAGACAATTGCGGTAGGGACGTAAATTCTAAAGTGGGAAAGACTGTTGTAGAGGGCGTAGTAAGTTTGGGATGATAATGGGGGCCTCTGAACTTTGCATCGAAAGAGGTTTGGTAATAAGTAATACGTATTTTAGAAAAGAAGATAAATAAAGAACGCTAGATATAGAGCGGATAAAGGTTAATGAGCAGACTTCTAGAAGTGCAAGTTTTTAGAGGTGTAACAAATAATTCAGATCATTATTTAGCTGTAGCTACAGTGAGAGTAAAGAGTTGGGGTACAAAAGAGAATGGCATTTGTGAATAAGAGAAAAGCGAAAGTTTATAATTTAGAGCTGGAATCTAGCGTAAGATATAAGGAACTTATGGGGACAGAAGGGATAGTGATAGTATAGGTAATGAGAAGGTTGATGAAGAATGGAGTAGATTTAAGAATGCAGTGTCAGTGTGCAGCAGAAGTTTATGGATATAGAAAAGTGGGTGTAGGAGGAAAGAGGAGCAATTGGTGGAATGAAAAAGTAGAGAGGTATGGGATTAAGCAATGAAGAAGCTAATACAAAGTGGGAGTTCTCACAGTTGCTTTTTGCAGAGGGCACTGTGCTATTGAGAGATTTATAACAGAATTTGCAAAGGTTTGTGGACGAATTGAGAAGGGAATTTAAAAGAAGGAAATTGAAAATGAACATAGGAAAGACCAAGGTGATGTAAATAGCAATAAATTTTGCTGTGAAACAATGGATATAAGACTGGAAGGAGGGAGTATGGAGGATGTGAATGTGTTCAGATATTTGTGAGTAGATTTGTTACCAGACGGGTCTAAGAAAGAAGAGATGAACCATAGAATTGACGAGGGGAAATTAGGTGACTTGTGCATGGAGACAAAGGGCGCTATCCATGGAGAAAAAAAAAGGGAAATGTATGAAAGAATAGTGGCACTAACACTCTTGTATGGTTGTGAATCATGGATTGTGAATGTTGCAGCGGGGAGGTTGCTGGAGGCAGCGCAGATCTGTTTGAAGGCAATATGAAGGATGATTATTATACAGAAAATTCACAGTTTGTAGATTAGGTGTAGAGCTACTGAAAGCATTATCCAGAGGGCTGAAGAAAGGTTGTTGAGATGGTATGGTTATTTAGAAAGGATGTAGAAAAATAGGATGAACTGCAGGGTTTAAAAATCTGTGGAGGGAAGGCGTGGTAGAGGTTGTCCTAGGAATGGATGAAGGGAGCCGCTTAAGGGGCCCTAATCCCGGAGAGCCCCATAAGCGATTTTAGTCCACATTGCTTGAAAATTTTGGGTCTACTGCATGACAAGGGGTTTTTAAATAGTGATAATAACTCAACGCCCCCGCGGCCCGGTCTGTGACCAGGCCTCATGGTGGACCAGGGCATGATCAAACAGGCTGTTACTGTTAAGCGCACGCAACCCGACGTTATGAACTACAGCTCGGCTGGTCAGGTACTGATTTTAGGTGCCTGTCCAACAGGTCTATTGGTAATCCCCCTTATGTATGCTGGGAGGCAGTTGAAAAGTCATGGGCCCCCTGGCACTTACTGTGTTGTCTCTTAGTGTACTCACGGCACCTGCCTCATGCTTCCATTCACCTGACTACAGTATATAAGCCACTTCTCGTGCTATATGTTGTACTTTCTAAGGGAATATTTTGCTACTAATTTTTTATCTTCCGATTTAGTTCATTTTATCTCTAGCTTAGTATAATAATAACATAATATATTTACTACAAGTACATGTACATGGTATGAACATTAAAATGGTATAAAATACCGACAGGTTGTTAGGTAAGACACATATGCAACAGTTAGGTATCTTTATTATGAAACGTTTCGCCTACACAGTAGGCTTCTTCAGTCGAGTACAGAAAAGTTGATAGAAGCAGAAGATACTTGAAGACGATGTAATCAGTCCATCACCCTTAAAGTTTTGAGGTGGTCAGTCCCTCAGTCTGGAGAAGAGCATTGTTCCATAGTGTTCCATAGTTTCATACTATGGAACAATGCTCTTCTCCAGACTGAGGGACTGACCACCTCAAAACTTTAAGGGTGATGGACTGATTACATCGTCTTCAAGTATCTTCTGCTTCTATCAACTTTTCTGTACTCGACTGAAGAAGCCTACTGTGTAGGCGAAATGTTTCATAATAAAGATACCTAACTGTTGCATATGTGTCTTACATGTACATGGTATGCAGGCCTAGCTGACATCAACAACATACTAATATATAGAAAGCCGCTTGTTATGCTGAGCATTTCGGGCAAATTAGGTCAGTTTTGTCCCAGGATACGACCCACACCAGTCGACTAACACCCAGGTACCCATTTTATACTGTTAGGTGGACGTGGACAGCAGTTGTCTTATGGAAACAAGTCCCTAATGTTTTCCAGCCGTACCGGAAAAGATTCAAACCCCGTACGTCGGTGTGTGAGCTAGCGATCGAGCTACGCAAAACAAATGAAAAGAAAATTATTTATTGGAAATTAAATATGGCAACCTGACTGTACTTATTGGCCTTGTCAAAAGTTTTTTGGGCACTCCTTACTTACTGATAAGAATTACTGTAATATACCTTATCTTAATCCTCCAAAAATACAGTTGGTAAGTTTTTGACATTTAGCAAAATATCTGCTCTTTAGAACCCATGCAAATAAAAAAAAATTGGGATATTTTGAAAATTTCGTCAGCAGCTTGTAAAACATTCATTGTCGTATGCTTGTTGTGAAAATCCTTTCATTATTGATATTATTGTGATAATAAGTAGATCAATAACTTCCGAGATGATCGAAGAAACGCGCACAAATCTGACTAATTGAAAAAACAAAATGCTAGAAAATAGCGCAGTTTGAGTCTTGATATAGGATTGTTCTTATATAGTTACCCCTGTAAGAGAGAGTTTTCTCTTGTGCTAATAAACCAGAGAGAACGTAACAATATAATCTTATGCATATACTGCTATATACACTCGGCTTCGATAGCTCCATTTATAACAGTAATAATAATAACAACAAAAATAATAATATCTTTATTTCTACAAGTACATGTACAAGATATAAAGGCTTAGCTGACATTAGTGACGTACTGTATGTTGTAATCTGTTTACTGTAATTTTTACCACTGAATATATCATTGCTTAGTTAATCTTAAGTTAATTTTAAGCCTACCCTTAATGCTCTGCATACAAGGGGGTTTGGAATGTACACCCAACTATTATAATTCCTTGTACAACTATGTATCAGGCCCGGTGGCCTGGTGGCTAAAGCTCCCGCTTCACACACGGAGGGCCCGGGTTCGATTCCCGGCGGGTGGAAACATTCGACACGTTTCCTTACACCTGTTGTCCTGTTCACCTAGCAGCAAATAGGTACCTGGGTGTTAGTCGACTGGTGTGGGTCGCATCCTGGGGGACAAGATTAAGGACCCCAATGGAAATAAGTTAGTCCTCGATGACGCACTGACTTTCTTGGGTTATCCTGGGTGGCTAACCCTCCGGGGTTAAAAATCCGATCGAAATCTCTCTTATTATACTATATCGAAAGCCCCTTTGTTATACAGGACATTTCGAGCAAATTAGGTCAGTTTTGTCCCAGGATGCGACCCATACCAGTCGACTAACACCCAGGTACCCATTTTACTGATGGGTGAACATGGACAATCGGTGTAAGGAAACACGTCTGATATTTCCACCCCTTCGACGGGAATCAATCTCGGACTCTCGCCGTGTGAAGCGAGAGCTTTTGCCATCAGGACAAGGGGCCTGGTGGCGTATTTGTTTCTATGTTATTTATCTTATGTGTAATATCATTTTGGAATAAATCTGATAGGAAAATAAACAAAATTGTCAATAGCATAATTATACAACATTTTATAGCGCCATGAGCAACTCCTCCTTGCAGTGGCCTTTCCATGTTTGACATAGCTCCTCTGACTTTGTAACGATGTCAAAAATAATAGAAATAGTAAAAACAAAGCCGAAAATTCACTTCATGCTCAGACACATATTATGTGTCACGTCATCACAAGAAATGTAGCGAGTTCATGTTCATGTAGGTCTGCCAGGATGGGTCCTAGCCTGGGTCTTTATCATGTGGTGAGCCAGCAGTGACTCCCCAAGATGTGTCAGTGTGTGTACACATGATGTACCGTGTACAGACCTATGGCAGGGGCACGGTGAGCATTAGTGTTAATTGCAGTGCCGTTTACAGCCCTATGACAAGGGCAAGGTGAGCCTTCTTCAGGTCAAGTGGAATACCGTTTAGAGCCCTATAGCAGGGCCGGCCCTATGACAAGCGCAAGGTGACTCTTTCAACTCCATTTGAGCCATTCCTGACACTCAGATTGCAGCCAGCGTGTCAGCGTGCCTCGTTGTGCTCCCGGTTTTTCTGGTGTTTTCACGGTCGCTCTTACGTGCTAGAACTTTAATTTGTGTCATCAATCCTATACGATACATCCCTCTAGCGCCTGGAACCAATCTTGGGCGGAAAACATTATATACTGAGTAAAAAAAGGAGAATTAGTGTGCACTTCCTAGCAGAGTTTACTGCCAGAGGGGAATCATAGGCCTGTCCCGTGTGGAAAAATAATAATATTGAACTTTGTGTCAGAGGAAAGAAAGTCTCCCTGAAAGCATTGAGTATACATAGTGTATAGTGTATACTACAGTGGCTCCCTAGTATATTGATGATAAAGGCTAAAGTGTCATTTGAAAACAGGTGAATTTGTAAATGAAGTGATAAGCCTATAGAGGCAGGTGCCAGAAGTCGCCAGAAACTTACCACAGGTCAGCTGTTTTTAATAATCTTCCTGGCCTGCTAGTGTACTCGCATATAATCTAGTGATACCAGTGAATAGCAGAATACAGTGTTGTAGTAGCAACTAACCAGTATTATAATGGTACTTAGTGAAGTGGAGTGACTTTCATTAGTTTCTTTTTCTTGAAATACCAGACGTTACTGTGAGTTTCATATAACCTGTAGTTACCAGCGGTCGCAATATACACAACGAGAAGCAATTATTACTACAGAAAAAGCGCCCTTCCTCCAAAATTTGCACCAGTCAACTATAGTGATAATATAGCATTTATTGTGGTGGAGACGGAAAAAAAAAAAAAATAGAGAAGCTAGATACAGCGATTGATAAACAAAGGTGGAGGCTCGACCGTTCGTCATTGTAGGAGTGCCAGCAGTCACCGGCTCTTCAACACGCAAGTTATACTTTTGTATCAATCAAATCACATATTACTCGGGTAGATAATTTCCAGTAGATCCTTCATGTGTTAGCTCAAATCACCGACCAGTATGGTTTAAATAAGTGACCCACTGATCAGATCAGATAGACTGGTCCGAACCCTTGACTGGTCGAACCCTTGACTGGTCCGAACCCTTGACTGGTCCGAACCCTGGACTGGTTTCAAACGGTTTCGTTGTGCACCACCTAGCAGGTTATTAATAGAATATTCAAGAGGTTGCTAGTAGAATTGCAGTAAATAAACCATTCAAATCACTATGAAGCTGTGTGTAGTCTGTGGTCAGTCAAACAAACGGGCTTCCACATGCATAAATTGTCATTTCTGTGGTAATTGGTGTCACGCCCCTTGTGCAGATATCCAAGAACTAGCTACAAGCAGTATTAAAACAGGGAAGTGTTTTTGGGTATGCCCAAATGAGATAAATCTGTGGACTAAAATCACAAGGGTATTAAAAGAGGTCAACATCAAAGCTGCTTTCATAGAAAACCTGGAAGCTTTCTACAACAGATGGGAACATAAAAAGTCCGGGCTGAATGGTACTGCCCTTGATACTGGCCATGTAGTCAGAAACTGTAAGGCTGGAGATGATGTCCTGGTAGTCAGTAAATGGGGGGCTGATAGTGCTGTCCTGGGAGACAGTAATGGGGAAGCTGGAGGTGCTGTCCTGGGAGACAGTAATGGTGAAGCTGGAGGTGCTGTCCTGGGAGACAGTAATGGTGAAGCTGGAGATGCTGTCCTGGGAGACAGTAATGGGGAAGCTGGAGATGCTGTCCTGGGAGACAGTAATGGTGAAGCTGGAGATTTTGTCCAGGTAGTCGGGAATTATACGCAGGAAGGAATACATATGAATGACCGCATAGGGGACAGGAGCCATAGTAGGGAAACAAGTGTAGTCAAAGATAAGATAAAACCAATATTGCAAACTAGAAATACCGCAGGAAATAGCAAACAAGAGGACTCCACTAGCAATAGTGAGGATATATTACCAAAAACAAATGGTGGGAGCTCCATTGTTGGTGCTAGGGAGGATAGAAGTAAGACAGGGAAACATGCACCAACAGGGAATACAGTCACAGAAACCCAAGGCAAACGGAAACCAAGCCTGTGCACATACTATGCACTCGGTATCTGCTGGCATGGGAAATCTGGAAAAACAGATGGGACGTGCAACTATGACCACCCTAGGAAATGCCATGCCCATATGAAAACAGGAAAATGCAAACTCCCTTCCTGTAAGCTTTTTCACCCTAAACTGTGTACCTCTTCAGTACAGGAAAGACTGTGCTATAACTTAAATTGCCAGGCATACCATCTAAAGGGGACAAAAAGATACAAAACATCCAGGCCATGGGAAAACCTGGGTAGCCACAGTCACTCAAGAGGGAGAGGTTTTTTAGTGCCAGGAAGGAAAAAAAACTGGCAGGAAATGGCAGAAATCGTACACCAAATCCAGTCATTCCTGGAGTGGAACCACAGTCGATGGCCTCCACTCCAAACCAACAGATACAGATACTAATGCCGGAAAAAAAATCCCCCCCCAGTACCAACAATACCACCAGTCCGATAACATTCTTCTTTGCAAATATACAGGGTCTAAAGCCAGCAACAAACAACAAAATACCTTTCATCCGTGGACTGCTTGCAGAGGCAAAGGCAATGTTCGCGGCTTTCACTGAGACCCACATAAAGGATCACTTGGACAACGAAATATGGATCCCAGGTTACAACCTATATAGATGTGACAGAGTGAACAGGCAAAAGGGGGGGGTTGGCCTGTACATTGCAGAGTCACTTGTTTGCACAGAACTGCTAAATGCCTCAAATGATGTAGTGGAAGTTTTAGCAGTAAAGGTCGAGAACCAAAACCTAGTCATTGTGATAGTCTACAAGCCTCCGGATGCAACATCCCAGCAATTCCAGGAACAGCTGTTAAAAATTGACCACTGTCTGGAAAACCTTCCAGCTCCTGCACCCAACATCTTGCTCCTGGGGGATTTCAACTTAAGGCACCTAAAATGGAGGAATATAGCAAATAATATTGTTGCAGTAATAACACCAGGAGGCAGCTCTGATGAAAACTCACACTCACGCGAGCTTTTAAATCTCTGCACAAAATTCAATTTAAACCAGCAAATAATAGAGCCTACTAGACTGGAGAATACACTAGACCTCATCTTCACTAACAATGATGATCTGATAAGAAATATCACCATATCAAAAACAATATACTCAGATCACAACATAATTGAGGTTCAGTCATGTATGCGCGGAGCCCCAGACCGACATAATGAGATTAGTCACGAGGGAGCATTCACCAAATTCAACTTCAATAACAAAAACATAAAGTGGGACCAAGTAAACCAAGTCCTAACCGATATAAGCTGGGAAGATATACTAAGCAACACAGACCCCAACTTATGCCTAGAACAGATTAACTCGGTAGCACTCGATGTATGCACAAGGCTTATTCCTCTAAGAAAAAGGAGGAGTAGATGTAAAACAGAAAGAGACAGGCGCTCCCTTTACAGGCGACGGAAAAGAATAACAGAGCGGCTAAAAGAGGTCAATATATCTGAAATGCGTAGGGAGACACTGGTCAGAGAAATAGCAAGCATCGAACTTAAGCTAAAAGAATCCTTTAGGAGTCAGGAATCGCGGGAAGAACTAAAAGCCATAAATGAAATCGAAAGAAACCCAAAGTATTTCTTCTCCTATGCCAAATCAAAATCGAGAACAACGTCCAGTATTGGGCCCCTACTTAAACAAGATGGGTCCTACACAGATGACAACAAGGAAATGAGTGAGCTACTCAAGTCCCAATATGACTCAGTTTTTAGCAAGCCGCTAACCAGACTGAGAGTCGAAGATCAAAATGAATTTTTTATGAGAGAGCCACAAAATTTGATTAACACAAGCCTATCCGATGTTATCCTGACGCCAAATGACTTCGAACAGGCGATAAATGACATGCCCATGCACTCTGCCCCAGGGCCAGACTCATGGAACTCTGTGTTCATCAAGAACTGCAAGAAGCCCCTATCACGAGCCTTTTCCATCCTATGGAGAGGGAGCATGGACACGGGGGTCGTCCCACAGTTACTAAAAACAACAGACATAGCCCCACTCCACAAAGGGGGCAGTAAAGCAACAGCAAAGAACTACAGACCAATAGCACTAACATCCCATATCATAAAAATCTTTGAAAGGGTCCTAAGAAGCAAGATCACCACGCATCTAGAAACCCATCAGTTACACAACCCAGGGCAACATGGGTTTAGAACAGGTCGCTCCTGTCTGTCTCAACTATTGGATCACTACGACAAGGTCCTAAATGCACTAGAAGACAAAAAGAATGCAGATGTAATATATACAGACTTTGCAAAAGCCTTCGACAAGTGTGACCATGGCGTAATAGCGCACAAAATGCGTGCTAAAGGAATAACAGGAAAAGTCGGTCGATGGATCTATAATTTCCTCACTAACAGAACACAGAGAGTAGTCGTCAACAGAGTAAAGTCCGAGGCAGCTACGGTGAAAAGCTCTGTTCCACAAGGCACAGTACTCGCTCCCATCTTGTTCCTCATCCTTATATCCGACATAGACAAGGATGTCAGCCACAGCACCGTGTCTTCCTTTGCAGATGACACCCGAATCTGCATGACAGTGTCTTCCATTGCAGACACTGCAAAGCTCCAGGCAGACATCAACCAAATCTTTCAGTGGGCTGCAGAAAACAATATGAAGTTCAACGATGAGAAATTTCAATTACTCAGATATGGTAAACATGAGGAAATTAAATCTTCATCAGAGTACAAAACAAATTCTGGCCACAAAATAGAGCGAAACACCAACGTCAAAGACCTGGGAGTGATCATGTCGGAGGATCTCACCTTCAAGGACCATAACATTGTATCAATCGCATCTGCTAGAAAAATGACAGGATGGATAATGAGAACCTTCAAAACTAGGGAGGCCAAGCCCATGATGACACTCTTCAGGTCACTTGTTCTATCTAGGCTGGAATATTGCTGCACACTAACAGCACCTTTCAAGGCAGGTGAAATTGCCGACCTAGAAAATGTACAGAGAACTTTCACGGCGCGCATAACGGAGATAAAACACCTCAATTATTGGGAGCGCTTGAGGTTCCTAAACCTGTATTCCCTGGAACGCAGGAGGGAGAGATACATGATTATATACACCTGGAAAATCCTAGAGGGACTAGTACCGAACTTGCACACGAAAATCACCCACTACGAAAGCAAAAGACTTGGCAGACGATGCACCATCCCCCCAATGAAAAGCAGGGGTGTCACTAGCACGTTAAGAGACCATACAATAAGTGTCAGGGGCCCGAGACTGTTCAACTGCCTCCCAGCACACATAAGGGGGATTACCAACAGACCCCTGGCAGTCTTCAAGCTGGCACTGGACAAGCACCTAAAGTCAGTTCCGGATCAGCCGGGCTGTGGCTCGTATGTTGGTTTGCGTGCAGCCAGCAGCAACAGCCTGGTTGATCAGGCTCTGATCCACCAGGAGGCCTGGTCACAGACCGGGCCGCGGGGGCGTTGACCCCCGGAACTCTCTCCAGGTAAACTCCAGGTATACCTTGACAACAACCTGAATTTCAGCACCCATATCCAGCATATAACCAAAAAAGTATCCAAAACGGTTGGGATCCTCTCCAAGATACGATACTACGTGCCGCAAAATGCCCTTCTCACACTATACCACTCACTTATTTATCCATACCTCACCTATGCTATTTGTGCTTGGGGATCAACTGCAGCAACACACCTAAAGCCAATAATAACCCAACAAAAAGCTGCAGTAAGAATAATCACTAAATCCCATCCCTGGCAACACCCCCCCCCCACTCTTCATAGACCTAAACTTACTCCCAGTTCAGTACATCCACACTTACTACTGTGCAATCTACATCTACAGGGCCTTAAACTCTAATATCAACCTTGACCTAAAACGCTTTCTTGATAGTTGTGACAGAACCCACAGGCATAACACCAGACACAAACATCTCTACGACATTCCCCGTGTCCGACTAAACCTTTACAAAAATTCAATGTATGTCCAAGGCCCTAAAATCTGGAATACCCTACCTGAGAACTCTAGAACTGCAGACACATTCATCACCTTCAAAACTACCATTAGAAAACATCTTATCTCCCTGATACACCCCGTCGACTAACTACACGAATACCAACTGGTGGTTCACACTTACACTCACTCACTCATTTGACCATAAACAGAAATATTAATCTCAATCTTAAAATAATGAATCCTGTGATACTCCAATACTGAAACTATGTACTGTGCCAAAACAAAAGCATTCACATTGCTAAACTCACAAACTAGTATTTAGTCACTTAGCCATAATACCAACTTACCTCATAATTTGTAATATTTTACAATTAAGAATAAAACTAAGTCTGCCCGAAATACCTAGCCATGCTAAGCGTTCTAGTGGTACACTCTGTAATCACAATTTTACTACATGTAAACCACACAGTAACCAAATTTCTGTAAACTCAGCATTGTAATCTTTATAGAGAATAAACTTTGAATTTGAATTTGGTGTCCCGTTGCTTGATCGCTAGCACACTCGGCTCCCACACTGAGGTCTGTAGTACGAATCTCCGTTACGGCTGGAAAACATTAAGGACGTGTTTCCATAAGACACCTGCTGTTCCTGTTCACCCATCAGTATAAAATGGGTACCTGGGTGTTAGTCGACTGGTGTGGTCGCATCCTGGGACAAAAATGACCTAATTTGCCCGAAATGCTCGGCATAACAAGGGGTTTTCTGTATAGTAATATGTCATTGATGTCAGCTAGGCCTGTATTCCTTGTTCATATACTTGTAGGAACAGATATAAATTATTATTATTTTTATTTTATTATTTTTATTATTGCATGTTTTTTTAGGTTTATCAGGGCCATTGACAACTTACGCCGTATCGAGCCCGACTTCTCGATGTTAGTAATTAAATTTATTCAGATATGCACCTGGAGTTTACCTGGAGAGGGTTTCGGGGGTCAACGCCCCCGAAACCCTCTTAAATATGCTGTGAGGCAGTTGAACAGTCTTGGGCCTCTAACACTTATTGTGTTGTCTCTCAGTGTAGTCGTATGGTGCCCCTGCTATTCATTCTGGAATGTTGCATCTCCTGCCGAGTCTGTTGCTTTCATAGGGAGTGATTTTCATGTGGAAGTTTGGTACTAATCCCTCTAGGATTTGCAATTGTATATTATCATGTATATCCCTCGCCTGCCCTCCAGGGAATACAGATCAATGGCCTTCAACACAGTTACATTGATTATCAAACAGAACTTAGAATAACCCCAAGTCAGACAGTGACTCACTTCCATTGGGGTCCTTCTGATTATTTATATTTAAGTTGAAAACAGGTAAGTATCTTAACTTTGTAAAAACAGTTACACTACAGGAAGGTATACTAGGGGAGAGGGAAAATTAGTTATTTTCATATACTGTAACAAAAAAAAGAGGGCACAATACCATGACTGGAACGTTACACAAATAACCCGCACATAGAAGTCGGTCCAAGTCGGACCGAAATGTCGTCGTAAGCTCCTCTCTTCTATGTGCGGGTTATTTGTGTATAGTTATTTTCATACAAGAAATTACTTCTCTCTTTCTGTAGCCTTATTCATGAGGTACCTTTTGGCTGTCTTCTTGAACTGGCTCATGCTATGACAGGCTTTGATATGTGCAGGCAGTCTATTCCATTCTTTAACTGCTGAATAGAAAAATGTCTTTGAAGCCTGTCCACTGACTAAGTACTGCAAAGTTGTTCTCCCTTCCCGTAGCTCTGTAATTACATTGGTTCCCGGCCTTAACTAAATAACCAGTAAGATATTGGGGACACTGGTTGTGAGTAATTTTATAAACGTAATTTAGCTTTAGTTGATTTACTCTGTCTTCAACATTCAGCATGTCCAGTTGTAATTCATTCTGGCCTACACGCTCTCTTGGACCCAGGTCCAGAATGAATCTCACCATTTTGTTCTGGGTGATTTGAAGCCCATCTTTCAGTTTTTTGTTAAGGCAGAGTACCATTACGAGCAAGAGTAGTCTACAATACATTGTATAAGGGTAGACATAGGGTCCTGAGAGCCTCAGTTGGTAGACACTGTGCTTGTCTGTAGAGGAGCTTTAGTCTGGCAATCGTTTTCTTTACTACATTTGTTCACTATTAGATTTCCTGACGTGCTTGGGTCAAAGGGGGATTCCCAGATATTTCACTGAATTTACTGTAATAATAGGTTCGGCTCCCCCATTACACTGGACATTAAAATTATTTACCCTTTTCAATTTATCTTTCATGCCAGAGAGTATGGCTTCCGTTTTCCCGATGTATAGTGATAGTTTGTTTACTACCAACCATTTGCTACAGGACTCTATTTCTAGTAATAGTACATTAGCAATGTCTAGTGGGTCTTTATCTGATAGTAACAGAGCCCTGTCATCTGCGTACAGTAGAAGCTTGTATTTGACACTGATAGGCGTGTCATTTACATAGCACAAGAATAGCAATGGACCCAGGATACTACCTTGAGGAACCCCACATGTTATTGGTATGGGTTCTGATTCTGTGTTGTTGATCATGACAATTTGCTTCCTGTTGCTCAAGTAGAACTTAAACCATTCTACAGAACTCATGCCGAGAGCTTGTAGCTATCGGCTGAAGAAATCTTAGAGGAGACAAGAATCTCAGGGAGAACTAAAAGCCATAAAGAAAATTGAAAAAAAATACTTCTTCTCTTATGCCAAATCAAAGGGAAAAAATATCCAGTATTGGAAGCCTGCTTACCTGGAGTATACCTGGAGAGGGTTTCGGGGGTCGACGCCCCCGTGGCCCGTTCTGTGACCAGGCCTCATGGTAGATCAGGGCCTGAGCAACCAGACTTGCTATTGGCCGCACGCAACCCAACATAAGAACCACAGCCCGGCTGGTCAGGTACTGACTTAAGGTGACTGTCCAGTACCTTCTTGACAGCCAGGGGAGGGAGTTGAACAGTTTTGGGCCCCTGGCACTTATTGTGTTGTCTCTTATCGTGCTGGTGGCACCCCGGCTTTCATTGAGGGGGGGAGGATATTGCATCGTCTGCCGAGTCTTTTGCTTTCACAGTGTGATTTTCGTGTGCAAGTTTGGTACTAACCCCTCTAGGATTTTCCAAGTGCATATAATCATGTATCTCTCCCGCCTTCATTTTAGGGAGTACAGGTTGAGGAACTTCAAACGTTCCCAGTGTGTATTATCGCAGTTATGCGCGCCTTGAAGGTTCTCTGTACATTTTCTAGGTTAGCAATTTCACCTGCCTTGAAATGTGCTGTTAGTGTGCGGCAATGTTCCAGTTTAGATAGAACAAGCGACCTGAAGAGTGTCATGGACTTGGCATCCCTCGTTTTAAAGGTTTTCATTATCCATTCTGTCATTTTTCTAGCAGATGCGATTGATACATTGCTATGGTCTTTGAAGGTGAGATCCTGTGACATGATCTCTCCCAGATCTTTTACATTAGTTTCTCGTCCAAGTACTTATATTTCTACACCATAGGAAGGTTAGCATAGGCACCACTGCGTCCACAAATGCACGTTGACGGCTTTGAGGGGACTTGAGCTAGAGTTCCTCACGGCCGTGCTAGCGGGGGATTTGTCTGTAAAAAATTGCATTTGTGGATACAGTGGTGCCTATGCTAACCTTCCTATGGTGTAGAAATATACCTGGTTGGATGAATCTTATTAAGCTAGCTGGCCCAGTGGCTAACGCGACGATCTGGAGTTTTGAGACTGACCGCGGGTTCAAACTCCACCCGTGGTATGGTTTGTTTGCAATCGTGTCAGTACGATTTCGTGAGTCATGAATTCTTATGACCGAGACCCAAAATTTGGTCATCTCAGAAATTTCTGATAGTATCCTAACACCACAAGACTTTGAAAAGGCCATAAATGACATGACCATGCACTCTGCCCCAGGCCTAGACTCATGGACCTCTTTGTTCATCAAGAACTGCAAGAAGACACTGTCACATGCCTTCAGCATTCTATAGAGAGGAAGCATGGACATAGAGGTTATCCCACACTCACTAAAAAAACAGACATAGCCCCACTCTACACAGGTGGCAGTAAAGCAATTGCAAACAACTGCATACTGGTAACATTAACATCCCATATAAAAATCTTTGAAAGGATTCTAAGAAACAATATCGCCAACCACATAGATACCCATCAATTACACTACCCAGGGAAAGACGAGTTTAAAGCAGGTCGTTCCTGCCTGTCGCAGCTACTGGACCACTATGACAAGGTCTTGGATGCTACAGAGGTTAAATAAAATGCAGATGTCTACACAGACTTTTTTTAAAGCCTTCGACAAGTGCAACCATGGTGTAATAGCACACAAAATACGTGATAAAGGAATAACAGGAAAAGTTGGTAGATGGATCTATAACTTTTTGACAAATATAACACAAAGAGTAATAGTAAACAGAGTAAAGTCTGAGGCAGCTACGGTGAAAAGCTCTGTTCCATAAGGCACAGTACTCTCTTCCATCCTATTCCTCATCCCCGTGTCTGACATAGACAGAGATGTGTCTTCCGTGTCTTCCTTTGCATATGACACCCGGATTGCCATGACAATGTCCTCCAACGAAGACACCGCAAGACTCCAAGCGGACATCAATCAAATCTTCAAATGGGCCACTCAAAACAGTATGAAGTTCAATGATGACAAATTTTAACTACTCAGATATGGAAAACTTGAGGAAACTAAAACAGTATTAGGGTACACAAGAAATTCTAATCATAGAGCGAAAAAGTAATGTGAACTACCTGGGAGTGATAATGTCAGAGGATCTCGCCTTCAAAGACCACTATGTAACTACTGCATGCTAGAAAAATGATAGGATGGATAATGAGAACCTTCAAAACTAGGGACTTGGTGCCAAGCCCATGATGATTCTCTTCAAATCGCTTATTCTCTCCAGGCTGGAATACTGCTGTACACTAACTGCTACCTTCAAGGCTGGCGAAATTGCTGACCTGGTGAGTGTATAAAGAACTTTCACGGCACACAGAAGCACGATAAGGCACCTAAATTACTGGGAACGGTTGAAGTCCCTTGATTTGCATTCCCTGGAACGCAGGCGAGAGATAATAATATGCACTTCGAAAATCCAAGATGCAACATTCCTCTAATGAAAAGCAGAAGCGCCATGAGTACACTGAGACACAACACAATAAGTGACAGGGGTCCAAGACTGTTCAACAGCATCCCAGCATACATAAGGGGGATTACCAATAGACCCCTGACTGTCTTCAAGAAGGAGCTGGATAAGCACCTACAGTTAGTACCTGACCAGCCGGGCTGGTCAGGTACTAACTGTATACAACTGTATACAACACTCATATACACTGAACTTTATCAGGTAGATAGCAACACTCATATACACTGAACTTTATCAGGTAGATAGCAACACTCATATACACTGAACTTTATCAGGTAGATAACAACACTCATATACACTGAACTTTATCAGGTAGATAGCAACACTCATATACACTGAACTTTATCAGGTAGATAGCAACACTCATATACACTGAACTTTATCAGGTAGATAGCAACACTCGTATACACTGAACTTTATCAGGTAGATAGCAACACTCGTATACACTGAACTTTATCAGGTAGATAGCAACACTCATATACATTGAACTTTATCAAGTAGATAACAACACTCATATACACTGCCCTTGAGTAACTTTCCACTCCCTGTCATACATTCCTGCAGAAACAGTCTTGTTCATCACAACACTGCCAGGAAAAGCACCAACACTGATCGCCGTTTTGTCCTCCCCACAGGAAAGCTTGCCTCCGGTATCATCTGTCTTCCATAAAGACAACATATATGACTCCTGTAGGTTAGCGTTAGGTTTTGATTATAATAGTTTTACATTTTCTGTTTAATAAAATTTTTGTATGGGTCAGACCCCCAGCGCCGCCTGTCTCCCCGACCTCCTCCTGATCTCTTACAAGCCTAACCTCGGGGTGCTCGTTTGCCATATTAGGCTTTGTATGTGTTTATTTTTTTTACACGTGATAAAATCACGTCCTGGACGAAATGTAGTAATGAAACACTGGTAAAGGGACACAAGTGCAACTATTGCGACATTTTGTGGCAACCTTTCGCTCTCCAGGAGCTTGAATGAATGAATGATTCTAGGTAAGACCCCATGAAGGGGTGAGCGGGGAAGACTGGACAGACTAAGTGTAGATCTTGAGAGGAGTGTCCTTAGTCTTAGAGAAAGAGCCAGGGCTTGACCCAGCAGCCGAGCTGAACGTGAAGGAATTTGCAGGAACGAGCTTGAGAGTCAGGATACACGGGTAAGCTTGATCGGTGACACGGGAGCACGGCTATGTGCATCTCATCAGCGCGAGGTGTTGACTGGCTTGTGATTTGTGGAGACTGGAGAGAGGCGAGAGGCAGGCAGGAGACGGCAGTTAGTGATCACGTGACTTCTTATGTGCGATCATACCACGTAGTGATTGATGCGTTTGTAATTCTTCAATATGCTGATTTTGAGAGCATGGCAGGTTTTAGCATGCGCATTTTGTCATTGCCTAGGTCTTCTAGTATGGCGTTGGTGGTATGTGGGTCGGTTCCTGGTGCAACAGTGTACTTGATGCGGCCATCTCCTATGCTGTATATAGCTTGGCCTGCATGCACGGTGAGGAATTCTGGACTGCATGTGTACAGGGTGATAGGCGCTGTATTTTTGAGGTTCAGGTCTTCTCTCGTTGTTTCTAGTGGGTGTGTAGTTTCCAGGAGCTTTAAAAAACACTACACCACCTGGATATATTTCCGGGGATCACCCGTGAGATTTAGCTTTGTATATATAAACGTAGTTAATATGGGTTTAGTATAAAAGAATGAATATACAGTAGAGTGCAATTTTCTTGATTCATAATGATTATCACCACTGATATCTCAGATTGCAATACCGAGAAAGTGTGGCTAATGATCACGAATTAATCTTGCAGACCTGCAACTGTTACAGGACATCTCAGCTCCTATCGTCAATTTTCGTGAGTGATCATCACACAGTTAATTTATCTTGTATAATTGCAATATTGTCATAAACTGATTTACATCAAATTACATCTCTACTTAGACTACTTAGTTTTCCATCAATACTGATGTGTGTGTAGTCAACTGACGAAGCCTACAGCGCAGGCGAAACGTTTCGTCAATATTCATGTTGCAACATTAACTCTTAAAGATATAATAATCGTCAATATTCACAAGTCCGCATCATATTAGAAATGGTTTTCAATACTGTTAAGTTAATGAAAAAGACACTTGTGCAAGACTGAGTGTCTTTATTGACGATATTCTTCATCTGCGTCGCTGGTTTCTTCAGTCGAATCCAGGGATGAATTACAGTCCATGAGAACTGCAGAGGTATTGAGTTCTTCAGTTTTAGAGGAAGATAATCAGTCTCTGAGACTTAAGCAAAATTATGAGAGCAGACACTGATGTATTATAAAAAGAGGTATAGAAGTTCGGAGATAAGCTCAAAGATGAGTTGGTGGGCCCAGCTCACCTGTGACCTCATCTTTCCGGTAAACAAGTCTCTGGCAACAAATGTTTGTTCTTGGCTAAGGGACCGATTACTTCAGACTGCCTCTCCAATTCGACTGCTGTTTCAAGGATTGTAAGTCATCTCGAAGCCTGCAGCGCAGGTTCAACATTTTATCAGTAAAGATGCCTAGTATTACACATGTGCCTAACTCATTATACTTTTTTTCTTGTAGAATGTGGTCAAAACATCTACCAACCTTTTAAGTTATACACTGAAAGCGTTGGCCCGATTCGGTTCCTCCGACCCGAATCCATCAATAAAACAGTTTTAAATAAAATATCTTCTGGAGATGATCCACAGCGGCGTCCTGGGGTTCCACTGGCTGCTCTTAATGACCCTAAGGTATTCCAGCTCCGTCCTGGACCAATACTAGGAGCCTTGCGTGTCCTTGGTGGTGTGACCGCTCTAAAGAATAATTGGCCTTGGATGGTAAGACACACTTGTTTTTTTTAATACCATGATGAAAAAGATTATTTTATTATTACAGTGGACCCCCGCATAGCGAACTTAATCCGTGCAAGAGGGCTGGTCGTTATGCGAAATGTTCGCTATGCAAATTAATTTTCCCCATAAGAAATAATGGAAATAAAATTAATCCGTGCAAGACACCCAAAAGTATGAAAAAAAATTTTTTTACCACAAAAAAATTTTAATTTTAGTACACACAAACTGAAAAAGGCATGCACAATTACATGACACTTACTTTTATTGAAGATCTGGTGATGATTGATGGGATGGGAGGAGGGGAGAGAGAGTGTTAGTGTTTAGAAGGGGAATCCCCTTCCATTAGGACTTGAGGTAGCA
This sequence comes from Cherax quadricarinatus, assembly GCF_038502225.1. NCBI lineage: Eukaryota > Metazoa > Arthropoda > Malacostraca > Decapoda > Parastacidae > Cherax > Cherax quadricarinatus. The sequence goes on along the minus strand of NC_091363.1, from coordinate 20,933,889 downwards.
AGTCCTTTTCTGGGGTTACTTCCCTTCTTCTTTTAATGCCACTAGGACCAGCTTCAGAGTCACTGGACTTCTTTCGCACAACATATCTGTCCATAGTGGCCTGTACCTCTCGTTCCTTTATGACTTTCCTAAAGTGTTTCACAACAGTGTCATTGTAATAGTCACCAGCACGGCTTGCAATAGCTGTGTGAGGGTGATTTTCATCAAAAAAGGTTTGCACTTCAAGCCATTTTGCACACATTTCCTTAATCTTTGAAGTAGGCAATTCCTTCAATTTCTCTCTCCCCTCCTCTGAACCAGTTTCCCCAGGTCTGGCCTCTTGCTCTTGAAGTTGATCTATCAGCTCATCAGTGGTTAGTTCTTCATTGTCCTCCTCCACCAACTCTTCCACATCCTCCCCACTAACCTCCAACCCCAAGGACTTCCCCAATTCCACAATTGATTCCTCAACTGGTATACTACTCCTCTCAGGGTTAGCCTCAATCCCTTCAAAATCCCTTTTGTCTACACATTCTGGCCACAGTTTCTTCCAAGCAGAGTTCAAGGTTCTCTTAGTCACTCCCTCCCAAGCCTTACCTATAAGGTTTACACAACTGAGGATATTAAAGTGATCCTTCCAAAACTCTTTTAGAGTCAATCCAGTGTCTGTGGTCACTTCAAAGCACTTTTGAAACAGAGCTTTTGTGTACAGTTTCTTGAAGTTGGAAATGACCTGCTGGTCCATGGGCTGCAGGAGAGGAGTGGTATTAGGAGGCAAAAACTTCACCTTAATGAAGCTCATGTCCCCATAAAGTCGCTCTGCCACGTCTGTAGGATGACCAGGGGCATTGTCTAACACCAGGAGGCACTTAAGGTCTAATTTCTTTTCAGTTAGGTAATCTTTCACATTGGGGGCAAATGCATGGTGTAACCAGTTATAGAAAAATTCCCTAGTGACCCATGCCTTACTGTTTGCCCTCCACAGCACACACAAATTATCCTTGAGGACATTCTTTTGCCTGAACGCTCTGGGAGTTTCAGAGTGATACACTAATAAAGGCTTAACTTTGCAATCACCAGTAGCATTGGCACACATGAGAAGAGTAAGCCTGTCTTTCATAGGCTTATGTCCTGGGAGTGCCTTTTCCTCCTGAGTAATGTAGGTCCTGCTTGGCATTTTCTTCCAGAACAGGCCTGTTTCATCACAATTAAACACTTGTTCAGGTTCCAGTCCTTCAGTTTCTATGTACTCCTTGAATTCATGCACATATTTTTCAGCCGCTTTGTGGTCCGAACTGGCAGCCTCACCATGCCGTATCACACTATGGATGCCACTACGCTTCTTAAATCTCTCAAACCAACCTTTGCTGGCCTTAAATTCACTCACATCATCACTAGTTGCAGGCATTTTTTTAATTAAATCGTCATGCAACTTCCTAGCCTTTTCACATATGATCGCTTGAGAGACGCTATCTCCTGCTAGCTGTTTTTCATTTATCCACACCAATAAGAGTCTCTCAACATCTTCCATCACTTGCGATCTTTGTTTCGAAAACACAGTTAAACCTTTGGCAACAACAGCTTCCTTGATTGCCGTTTTCTTGCCCACAATAGAAGCGATGGTTGATTTTGGTTTCTTGTACAACCTGACCAGGTCGGTGATACGTACTCCACTTTCATACTTATCAATGATTTCTTTCTTAATTTCAATGGGTATTCTTACCCTTTGAGGTGTAGGGTTGGCACTAGAAGCTTTCTTGGGGCCCATGGTCACTTATTTTCCACAAACAGCACCGAAAACACTGTAATAATACGAAATATTCCGGGTGTATGCTTGAATGTTACCGCGGAGGCTAGCTGGTAAACAATGGGACGGGCGGCACATGTGAGGCTGGCTGAGGGCCCACATTGGACGCGTCTCAAACGAAGTTCGCTGAGCGGGTTTTTGTCTACTATGCGGGGCAAAATTTTAGCGGACAAAGCGTTCGCTATGCGGAATGTTCGCTATGCAAGGCGTTCGCTATGCGGGGGTCCACTGTATATTATAAATGATGATAATGGCAATAATAATAGAAGCAGTAATAATTTATCGAGTTAATCT
>NC_091363.1:20901803-20931709 GCF_038502225.1 Cherax quadricarinatus | reverse complement strand
AAGAGCTGGTTACAATGGAGGGGATGGGAGGGTATGTTGATGCTTGGCTTAGTGTGTATATGAGAAGTGCGGGTGTGAGTGAGGGGGCATTAAGGGAGACAGGAGATTGGGTGCAGTGTGCTTGACAAGGACGACAGGGAACAGTTACAGAGGACTATCGTTGAGGAAGAGGTGTGGACGGCATTAATGGGTATGAGTCGGGGTAAGCCCCTGGGATAGATGGGCTGCCTGCCGACTTTTATATACAGCATTGGAGTGTATTGAAAGACTTTTTGGTGCATTTGTTTAATATCATGAAAGAGCGGGGTGCATTGGGGGAGTTGCAAGCAACAGCGATTGTAGCTTTGGTGCCAAAGGGTGATAGTACACAGTGAGGGATTATCGAATGATATCGCTCATGTGTGCAGACTACAAGCTGTTGGCGAAAATTTTGGGAAACCATATTAAGAGGGTCTTTGGAAAGGTTATAGCTTTGAAATACCTATTAACCCAAGGAATAAGCTTTGATATACATATTAACCCTAGGAATAAGCTTTGATATACATATTAACCGTAGGAATAAGCTTTGGTGTACCTATTAACCCTAGGAATAAGCTTTGATATACCTATTAACCCTAGGAATAAGCTTTGATATACCTAGTAACCCTAGGAATAAGCTTTGACATGCCTATTATCCCTAGGAATAAGCTTTGATATACCTATTAGCCCTAGGAATAAGCTTTGATATACCTATTAGCCCTAGGAATAAGCTTTGTTTTACCTATTATCCATATGAACAAGCATTTATATACCTATTACCCCTAGGAATAAGATTGATATACCTATTAGTGCAAGTCGCACTAAAATCCAACCTCCTGCATTTATTGTTTTTATTATTCTGTTACTACTGAATTTATTTTCTTCTCTTTCTTCGTTGTTGAAATTTCTTCTAATGTATGATGGTCAAGCCTTTTTTTTCTTTCTGGCAATTTTGCCTTTTCTTCTGTAAATATCTCTTTCAACTTTCTATTCAGTTCATTCCAGATCTGTTATCCTTTGTTAGTTTTCCCTTATCTTTCTGTTCTGTTACGTGGTCCCTCTCTGCTAGTTTCCCTATGTGTCTATGCCACAGCTTAGTAATTTAGCATTTGCTCTTATGTGTCTATGCCACAGCTTAGACAATGACATAGCAGTTACTCTTATGTGTCTATGCCACAGCTTACACACTGATATAGCATTTGTTGTGTTGTTATCGAGTTATCTATATAATAATCTTATGCAAAAATAGTATTTCCTAACTCCTTAATTTTTCGTTATTTGCCGTTATATCTTCTCCATATATTTTCCATGCCTGTTTCTCTACTGTCTTGCTGCACTGTCTTAAAATTCTTGTAGTTCCCAGGATGTTTTAAGTAATCTCACGGTCATGTAAAGTACGATTTTTAATTTCATTTTTCTTTCCCACTGTATATCATTGAGAAATCCTTTAATACCCATGAAATAGAGTTCCCATAGTATTTTTTCAGTTTCTCTGACGCCCTTCCGTTTTTGCTGCCATCAAGGAGTCTATGTATAGGGCCATGTAACCACTAATCCTAAGGTTGCTCTTTAACATAATGAGAAATATAAATTAGAGTCTGTCAGGACAATTAAAACACAGTCATTACCTTAATGCATCATGTAGAACTATAAATAAAGAAACGTCAATTCTCTCACTTTTACGAAGTAGATTAATGTTGTTATATCGATAGCTATGAGTTTCATGCGGACTACATGACTCACGAAATCGTAATGATACGATTGCAAACAAACCATACCACGGATGGGGGTAGAACCCGCGGTCAGAGAGTCTGGTTGGATGAATCTTATTGTGGCTAGCTGGCCCAGTGGCTAACGCGAAGGTCTGGAGTTTAGAGACTCTCTGATCGCGGGTTCTACCCCCGTCCGTGGTATGGTTTTTTTCACGCGGATATTATACAGTTCCTGGAGAGAGGAAGATAATTAGGTTTGATCAAACAAAATATATAATAGCTCAAATTTTATTTATCAAAGACTTTTTGGATACATGAAGGCAGTTTACCCAACCTTAATTCCTGCTCCCTGGAATGGCTTACAGTCAAGAAGAGATTGAATTACGACTTCTAAAGAAAAACAAGTTTACGGAAATGATGCCATTTGGTGTTATGGGTGTGAATGCAAGAGGCAACAAGACAAGGTTCCTGGGGACCGGATATACTGAGTGCCATTCCAACTGCTTGCTGTTTCAACTCACTTGGGATCTGACTTCGTATATCAGTGGAAATTATTTCGGCTCACAACAAGGTAAGCAAGTTTCTTAACACTTGTTGCTACTGTTCTCCTGGTAATAAATATAAATCTGGAGTTTGTTGCTTATTTTCAATAAAAATAGTGAAAATTTTCAATGAAAATAAACGACACTGCTTGCTTCTTTAATATCATAAAAATTCAGTTAACAGTCCTTAAACGCCATTTTTTCTGTTTATTTCTTCAGGTATTTTGGGGGAGCATCGTACTGCGCTGGAGAATGATTTCTCTGAAATTTTCCCCTCACTGGATAAACAAGTCTGACAATTGGTGCAGTCTCTCGCGGGAATTTGGGGCTGGTAAAATTGATCTTATTGCAAACTTTACTCCCTTTCTCACACCGTCAGTGATCGGCATGCAGATCTCAACGTTTTCTGGTACTGCTCAACCACCGTTTTGCTAGAGGTGCTGTGGATATATTTTTGTAATTATTTCTGTTCCCTGACGGCATGTTCCCTACGTATGTAGAGGCAAACTCGTAGTCTTCACTCTCATGGTCGAACTGGATGAGCTTGAGCTCCATGATAATAATAAAAACGAAAATAATAATCTTTATTTCTACAAGTACATGTTCAACGTATTCAGACTTAGATGCCATCAGTGACATACTATATAGAAAGCATCTTGTTATGCAATGCATTTCGGGCAAATTAGGTTAATTTTGTCCCCAGGATGCGTCCCACACCAGTCGACTAACACCCAGGCACCTACTTACTGCTAGGTGAACATGGACAGCAGATGTCTTAAGGAAACGCCCTAATATTTCCACTGGTACCGGGAATCGATCCACGGACCACAATGTGTGAGCTGAATGCGCTGCCAACAGAGCTACAGATAATCAAGGCAGGAAACTAGACACTGCCCTATAAACCTGCCGTGCATAGTTACTCGTAAAACCGGGGTGCATAATGACTCATTAACCTGCAGTGCATGATGACTCATAAACCTGCCGTGCATTGTGACTCGTAAACCTTGTTTGACACTTGCCACTTGAGCTCCTCTGACGAGCAACACGCTTCGTTGGTTAGGGTAGAGAGGAGAGATGTCAGAAGATAGAGTACTGTCCAAGCTTGAATAAACAAACTAGTCTTACACCGCTCTTCATTTTCTGGTTGAGTGATGTATTCAACTCGGGGCCAATACAGCATCAGTTTCAGCAGCCTAATACCTGTGCAGCGCATACTGTGATAACCGTATTTTATAGGCAGGCTTCTTAGCGAAGCCTTACGTTATGTGACCCCGGTCTGTGGCTTCATGAGTCCAATACAAAACAGATAGAAGGGTAAGGAGAGGAGTTTGAGGAAATCAGTCCCTCAGCCTGGAATCGATGTGTTCGGTCCATCACTCTTGTAGAAAGTACATCATATAGCCGTAGACGTGGCTTACATACTATTATAGAGTAACAGTCTGACAGTTACGGAGTACACTACCTTATAGCTAGATAGGCACATGGCTTCTGCCGAAAAGAAGAGGCCACGATGCTCGATGAACACGACGGAGGACTCGGATTTGGAAATGTGGGGCGCAATTCTAGAGAAGAAGTTGCTAGAAGAGGAAGAGGAAGATCCTGCTCACATTGTAGCAGATCTGGCAGTTCCAACCATGGAGCCAGCGAATATGGAAACAGGAGAGGAAATAAACACCCCAACCTCTGAGAACCAAGAAGGATGGATCACTGTGGACAAAAACAAGAAGCGCCATCCGTCCAAGGATCAGGCAAACCAGCTCGACCGACCTGGAAAATTCGAGGTGAAGTCTTACGGGGACCACAGAACCCACTATGGCGTTGTCTCATACCTGGAATCGCGACACAACCTGAAGTTCAAGATCTGGTTCAACTTGAGGGAAGAACCAGTACTGACTCCTCTCAACAAAGAAATATACACCACCTTGAAGAGAGTCATGGAGACAGATCCTCCTTCACCTTGGAGGAACTGGACTCTCGGCAGATCACCAAGGGTGTAGTGATGCTATACCCACTGATGATGCCCATCGAGGCGGTAGCATCTCACCCCAGTGTGGTGTCAGCTCAACGTCTCAACGCAAAGACGGCAGGCAATGCTCCAACCCGACAGGTCCTCATACAGCATGTAGGACTGCTGCCATCCCAGCTGGACCTCGGTTCTTGGGGCAGGTACGACGTCAGGACCTTCACGGTAGAACCAGTTCGTTGGTTCAAGTGCCAGCGTTACGAACACCTGGGTGCACTCTGTCCAAACTGTTCTCATCCAGGCAACAGAGTGCGCAATTCCAAAGAAGTCAGTAGGACGCACTCACAAAAGAGACGGGTGGTTCTACAACGACGAGGTGCGGGAGCAGAACCACCGCATCAACTCTTTTGGGAAGCTATACAGGCGTAACTCTACGGCAGAGAACAGGAATACTCTGAGATCCATTGTGCAGCATGCCCGCAGTCTCTCTCTTAGAGTGAAAACCGAGAAATTGCTGGAGTGGTGCTCAACATTCGAGCATCACACCACCTTATCTGAGATATGGGGCAAACTCAACCTAGCAACTGGCAAGAGCAAGCCGAGGCCACCAGCACACCCGAACCCATCCCATGAAGCTGAGAAACTAATAGAGCTTTTCACTTCCAGGGGAGCCTCCACTCAGTTCCCACAGGACATCCGGAATATACAGAGGGATCTTCTGCCACAACGCCAGTTAACGATACAAGCTGCATGTGAGTCGGAAGATGTGACTGATGAAGACCTCACGGACTTGGAACTCCGATGTGCCATTAAGAACTCAGATGACACTACCCCGAGCATCGATGGTGTTACGTACTCCATGATTGCACGGGCTGGGCAGAGTGGATAGGAGGCCATATTAGACGTCATAAACAAGTCGTGGAGGGCCGGGACACTCCCGGCAGCTTGGAAGAAGGCTACCATTGTACCAATTCCAAAGCCCAAGACCCAGGCAGTATGAGACCCATATCGCTGACCAGCTGTTTAGCCAAGGCTGCTGAGAGGATGGTGTTAAACCGCCTCCTATGGAAACTTGGACCCTCTCATCATCACATATTTGGCTTCACCAAAGGAGTGGGTACAGCAGAGTGCATAACCACCCTACTGAGCCAGATTGCTGATAGTAACAAACAAACTAGGATCGTCGTCTACCTCGACCTTGAGAAGGCATTTGAGCTAGCCAGCCCCACAGCAATTCTAGTAATACTAGCTCGGAAGGGAATCAAAGGACGCCTCCTGGCCTGGATAGAGTCCTACCTTAGGGGCAGGCAGGCCGGTGTCAGCTTTCAGGGACACTACTCTTCCTTTAAACCCTGGAAAACGGCGCGCCAAAAGGAGGTGTGCTCAGTCTTACCCTGTTTAACATCCTTATGCAGGAACTTGCGAGCCTTCCCTTTCATAGTGGTACACAGCTCCTCAGCTATGCTGCTGATCTTGCCCTCGTAGTGAATGGGAAAGGCAATTTGGAGCAACAGGCCCAGAAAGCTTTGGACCTAATTACGCAGTCTTGCAAGGAACTAGGCCTCAAGATCTCGGCCGAGAAATCTCTTGCAATGATGTTCAAGGGACCAGATCCTGTGAATAGATTACATATTCAGGATATAGAACTTGAGTGGACAGGCTCCTACCTATACTTGGGAATGTGCATTGATAAAAAGCTGACCTTTCAGAAACAGGCCAAGTATGTCAGGTCACGTGCTCTACTCAGACTCAACGCCATGAGAGCCATGACGAGGCATCGTGCAGGGCCGAGCATAGATGTACTTCGCTGGTACTATATACAAGATATACGCTCGCTCATTGGCTACGGTGCACCGGCGTTAGCTCATCTCTTCCCGCAGAGCAGGCAAAGGGTGGAGGTCGTACAAAACCAGGCGATAAGAACTATGCTTGGGGCCCCCATCTGACCAACACAGTATGTCTCAGATCTGAGGCCTTGCTTCCTTCCCTGGCTGACAAAGATACATAAACGCTGTGAGGGAAAAGTTCAACAGATAGGAGTAGCGAGCGAGTAAATGGTAACGATAGTTTGATTTCTGGCTGCTTGTTAAGGTAGGGTAAGTCTAGCTCCCGCTATCCCCTCCCCCCTTTTTTTCCCCACCCCGAAAGGTGACGTGTGGGGCTCCGGCCAAACGGTAATCACTCGACTCACAGCTCCCAGCACAACTGTAAGTAAAAAGCCTGCTCCTATTCTAGTGGACTTATTGGTTGAAAGCTTCACTTTTGACCAATAATAAACTTAGTCCTTTCAGCCTTGATCTCCATGTTAGATGTTTTGATAATCACCACGTCTTTTAGGTATTGTACTTATCATGGAGAGTGATTTCTTAAGCAGTGGGTAACCTGTCTCTCTTTCCAGCTTGGAATGACAGATCGGGTCACCTGCCAACCAACGAGAAGTGTTGAAGGAGACGGACTAACGTCCCGAGACGTCACTCTTTGACTTACCTACCTGATTACTTAGTCAACCCGCAGGCCACTACCCCTCCACTTTGCAGTGAACAACCTGCATTCCTATCATCTGGACAGACTATTCAAGGCTATAGACTGTGAAGAACAGTCGTTGGGTTGTCACGCAACACCTGTGACCCCCCCCCCCCCATCAGCAACGGCTAAAAATTTCTACAAGACGGTGTCAACATCAACCAGACACCCCAGTTTACTTGTACATATTAGCGTTGAAGTCAAAAGTCATTTTTTCATTTCATTTTTCGTTTTTCTTTAAAGTAGGATAAATATTTCATATTTAAGTATTTCATATTTTCTAAATAATAAAGTGTTTATGTTTGTCAGCTTTTATTCTTTTTCTATTCATTAATTTTCCTGAGGAGGAGCCAGCCTTGGTAATACTGTCTGAAGTTGTTACAGGGCTGAGTAAGCCTTCACAAGTGGCGACCTTGCCAGGATCAACTCGACTGAGTCAAGATTCAACTCTATCTCGAATCTACCATTGGAACTTCAACGCCTCATACTACAGAAGGTTACCACCAGCCATGAGTAATCATTCTCTATGGTAGGACTACAGAACAGGTATTTAAAAGATTTGGTGATTGTTATAGTCTCAATTTATTGTAAGTCAAGTCAGGCAAGATATACTAGTTAATTCTGCCACCTATATTTGTGAGCTTGAAGCGACTTGGAGGAATAGGGTCTAGGGACCCGAGATTTTCCAGTGACAAGTTGCTTCATTGAGCTCTTTGTTATATCAAGGGAAATGTCGTAGGACACTCTTGATTTGTAGGTGAGAATATTGGATGGTCAAGGGATCCCATTCTACTTACTGTTTGCTCGGAGCCGTCATAGAACCCTTCGTTTTCATTAATACATATTGTTTAATCGAAGCAGGGATCGAGCTCTCTGATTTATTTACAGTTTGAGCATAGCAGGAATTGAACCCTCCATTTTCTGAAGTAAGTTAGGAATAACGGGGAAAAATTCAGAAGCTTTCATTAGTGCTAAGATCCATGAAAGAATTGAGAAGGAAAGAATTGAGAGAGAAGAAAGACAGTTAGAAAGAGAAAGAGAGGATAAAAAGGAGAGAGATCGAACTGAAAGAGAAAACCATGATAGACAGAAAGAGAGAGAGAAGACAAAAAGGAGTGTGATAGACTTGATCGTGAGGAGAGACGTAGAGTATGTGAGGAACAAGCTAAAATAATTGAGGAACAAGTTAAATTAAGAGAACTTGAGGAAAGAGCAAAGGATGGAGAAGTTGAGGAAAGAGCTAGAGAACATGAGTTAAGAGAGAGAGAAAAAGATTTCTAGCTCGAAAAATCTCGCCTTGAATCAGAGAATAAAAAGTTAACTTTTACACAACAACAATTAGAGGAAGGAGTAATGGAACAACGTGCAGTCAGTGCACATATTCCAACACCTAATTTACCTCCCTTCACAGAGGGTGAAGACATAACTTCATACATTATCAGGTTCGAAAATACCGCTACCCTCTGTGAATGGCCTGCTGACACCTGGGCTACCAGGTTAGGAATGTTATTTTCTGGTACAGCTTTGTATATCTATGCAACTTTGTCACAGGATATCATATGTAATTATAACCTACTGAAGAAGGCAATCCTTAAAGCATATCAAAAAACCACAAATTCTTACAGGAAAGATTTCAGGTATGCCACCTTACAGCCTGGCCAGAACTTTCAACAGCTACAGGTAACACTCTTTCGTTTGTTCTACTTTTGGATAGAGAGTTCAGGAATTGATCACAGTTATGAATCTCTTTGAGACTTCATGGTTGCTGACCAGTTCCTGACAGCTCTTCCTCACCAGATAAGAACATTCATTAGAGAACGTAACCTGATTAAAGCTGAGGAAGTTGCTGAGGCTGCTGACTTGTATGCTGAGGCTCACAATTCCTATAAAGACCAAAAGGAATCGAACCCTAATGGCAAGGGTTCACCAGATCTTAAGAAATCAAAGCCTCTAGCGGAAAACAAACTAACTTCTTTTATTCCTGTTTGTCATTTATGTGGTATTAAGGGACATAAACGTCCCGTTTGTCCTTCTAAGAAGGTCCAAAAAGTTGGAAGATGTTTTAAAGACTGTAAGGACCAGACACCCTTCTGTTCAGGAACAGTTAACGGACTTAATGTATCTACCATTTTACGAGACACTGGATGTACATATATAGTCATTTCTGATAAGCTGTTCCCTAACCTTAAAGAAACTCATTCCTCTGCTATACATTCAGACTACTTGGGCCGTACAGACACTTTTCCTACCATCCGTTGTTACATTAGGTCTAAATGGTTCACAGGTTGGTCTGAAGCCGTACTAGCTCCCATCACTTCTTGCTCCGTACTAACAGGTAATGTAAAAGGTGCCATTCTTCCTTCTGAGGTTGACCTTTCATCACCAAAGATGGACATAAGCTTTTCAGATCCTCTTCCTGTAGAGTCAGAGAAGCCCCTCGAAAGTTCAGATGAGGCAATGTCTCGGAATATTCATGTGGGGGTTAGAAATCAGTGATACTACTCATCAGATGAAAGTGAGGAGATCACCTCCGATACTAAAAATGTCTTGAGTAGGGCTCAGACCAAAGCCCAGGCTTCTCCTACTGTCCATCGTTTGATTTTCCCTGACTTTAAGCCTTTAGATATATCGAAGGACTCTTTTGTCAAGTTACAACGTAATTGCCCTTCTCTTCAGGATTGCCATAATGCCGCTAGACAAAATCAAGTTATCCAAAGGAAAAATTTTTCTTATTAATTTGAATATATAAAAGGTATCTTGTATAAATCAGTATTCAAATTAAATTCAGATGAGATGGAACAACTAAGATGGAATAGTCTAAGTCAATACAGAGAGACTGTTCTTAAAATGGCTCATGACCTGCCAGTGGCCGGACATTTCTCGCATCGTAAAAGCTTAAATAAAATTAGGGAAACCTATTTTTGGCCAAAAATGTCCTCAGATGTCACTACCTATTGTAGATCGTGTAAAGTTTGCCAACTGTCATCCTCCCGAGGTACCAGGCGAGTACCTATGGTCAAAATGCCAGTCTTTACGGTACCCTTTGAAAGAGTAGCCATTGACATCGTTGGTCCTTTATCTCCACTTTCATCTGGGAGACATAGATATATATTAACATTAGTTGATTATGCTTCGAGTTTCCCTGAAGCTGTACCCTTAAAGACCATAACTACTACAGAGGTGGCTGAAGCCCTTTTGTCCATCTTCTCCAGAGTGGGCATCCCTAGAGAAATTTTGTCTGACCGTGGGACACAATTCACATCTGACTTAATGCAACATCTATACCAACTTCTGGGAGTGAAGCCTCTCTTCACAACACCCTATCATCCCAGCTGTAATGGGAGGATTGAGCGCCAGCATTCGATTCTCAAGTCCATTTTAAGGAAACTTTGCTCCCTTAAACCTAAGGAGTGGCATCGTTACCTACCCTGTGCTTTGTTTGCCATGAGGGAAGTTCCCAGTGACTCTCTGGGGTTTTCACCTTTTGAACTTCACTATGGTAGACAGGCCAGAGGCCTATTGTCCATCCTTCATGACTTATGGACTAATGAGGACGTAAAGGCTGAGGTTCAGTCTTCTTATCAGTTTCTCCTTGACCTTAGATCCAAACTTGAGGAGACCTATGACATAGTTTCGAAAAACTTTAGCTTGTCAATGGACCAGTACAAAACCTATTTTGATTCCAAAAGTCAGAGGAGAAGTTTTAAAGTAGGAGATGAAGTTCTTGTACTTTTGCCTATCAAGTCAAATAAATTATTAGTAGCATGGAAAGGTCCATATAAAGTATTAAAAATTTGTGGGAAAGTTGATTACCTCATAGAAGTCATGGGGAAACCTAAGCTTTATCATATCAACATCCTTAAGAAATATTAACGAAGAAATTCGGTTAACTGCCTGAATAACTTTGATTTAGTTTATCAACACAAACTTGATAAGACATCTGAGGAGTGTAAGGTGTGCGTAATTGACACCTCTAACGTAGACTATGACAGAGAATTACATGACTTGGTGACTCTTGACCACTCGGGTGCAACAAACATTAATATTGATGAGTCTTTGGATGACCATAAGAGACATGAACTACTTCAATGTGTGAGTAACTTCTCAGACTTCTCATTGACTTAGTCACGGACAATCCTATCTAACGGAAATTATACCCAGTTCCAGTTCACCTTAGGGATGCATTTGACCGAGATGAAGACAAATTATTAAAACTATCTGCATATTGTTCACCAGTAGTCATGGTTAAGAAGGAGGATAATTCATATAGACTTGCTATTGACTTCAGAGGACTTAATGCTATAACTCGGTGGAATGCTGAGCCTATGCCCTTAATAGATAGCGATCTACACAAATTTTATGACTCTTCCTTCTTTTCAGAGATTGATCCTTCTTCTAAGCAGTACACCGCTTTTCCTACACACCAAGGACTGATGCAGTATAGAACTATGCCCTTCGGTTTGGTAACTGCCTGTGCTACCTACGTGAGACTGATGAGAAAGGTCTTGGGTGATATGCCAAATGTTTCAGTTTATTTTGATAACATTTACGTAATGACATCCACATGAGGCAAGCATATCCAAATATTAACATCAGTTTTACATAGGTTATGCTCACATGGCCTCGCTGCCATGCCGAAGAAATGCTTCCTTGGGTATAACAAGATTATATATCTCGGACTGGTCCTTTCTAATAACTCTTTGCAGCCTCTCCCCAGTAAGATCAAAGCTTTATTAGAATTTAAATTCCCCAAAACCAAGTAGCTCATGCATAGCTTTCTTGGTTCTGTAAATTTTTATGCACGGTTTATCCTGAACCTTACTGAACTTACAGGCATCTTATCCGACTTCCTTAAAAAGTCTGTGAAGGAACCTCTTGAACTTTCCGACGTAGCTTGAGAAAAGTTTAATGAGATTAAAAATATCTTCTCGAAAGACCCTATACTTAAGATTCCAGATATTAATAAAACATTTTGTTTAAGAACTGATGCCTCCAATACTGGCTTAGGTGCGGTGTTACTACAGTACCATGATGGTACTCCCTTCCCTGTATGTTTCCTAAGCTGGGAACTTTTTCCTGGAAAAACGAGGTACTCCACCATAGAAAAGGAATGTTTGGCCCTTGTGTGGGGTACATCCAAACTTAAATTTTATTTATTGGGAAAGGAATTCATTTTAGAGACTGATCACAAACCTTTGATATACCTAGAAACTTTTAAGGGAACCAACAGTCTCCTCTTGAGGTGGACATTGGCTCTCCAAGCTTTTAAGTTCCATATTGTGTTTATCAATGGTTCATCCAATTATTTCTCTGACTGGTTAAGTTGTGACAGTAGAAGATTTGTCTTATGCGACTTCCACATGTTAGAACTTTTTCCTCTCCTATTCTTCTTATACTCCTTGATTATAAGTCTTGGTATGGGGGAGTGTGAGGGAAAAGTTCAACAGATAGGAGTAGTGAGTGAGTATATGGTAACGATAGTTTGATTGCTGGCTGCTTGTTAAGGTAGGGTAAGTCTAGCTCCCGCTATCCCACCCCCTTTTTTCCCCCACCCCGAAAGGTGACATGTGGGGCTCCGGCCAAATGGTAATCACTCGGCTCACAGCTCCCAGCACAACTGTAAGTAAAAAGCCTGCTTCTATTCCAGTGGACTTATTGGTTGAAAGCTTCACTTCTGACCAATAATAAACTTAGTCCTTTCAGCCTTGATCTCCATGTTAGATGTTTTGATAATCACCACGTCTTTTAGGTATTGTACTTATCATGGAGAGTGATTTCTTAAGCAGTGGGTAACTTGTCTCTCTTTCCAGCTTGGAATGACAGATCGGGTCACCTGCCAACCAACGAGAAGTGTTGAAGGAGACGGACTAACGTCCCGAGACGTCACTCTTTGACTTACCTACCTGATTACTTAGTCAACCCGCAGGCCACTACCCCTCCATTTTGCAGTGAACAACCTGCATTCCTATCATCTGGACAGACTATTCAAGGCTATAGACTGTGAAGAACAGTCGTTGGGTTGTCACACAACACCCGTGACCCTCTTCCCCATCAACAACGGCTAAAAATTTCTACAAGCCGGTGTCAACATCAACTAGACACCCCAGTTGACTTGTACATATTAGCGTTTAAGTCAAATATCATTTTTTCATTTCATTTTTCATTTTTCTTTAAAGTAGGATAAACATTTCATATTTAAGTATTTTATATTTTCATTTCTAAATAAAGTGTTTATGTTTGTCAGTTTTTATTCTTTTTCTATTCATTAATTTTCCTGAGGAAGAGCCAGCCTTGGTAATACTGTCTGAAGTTGTTACAGGGCTGAGTAAGCCTTCACAAACGCCTGGAAAGTAGCCACGATTCTGCACTGGCAGCAAGGTACCCCACTAAGGAGACGGATATTGACAACCATGACACAAGATCCAACTCTCTTCACAGACTACTACTGGATTCGTTCGTTTTGTGCTGCTGGGCGGAAGCTGCTTCCTATACAACTACTCCTTGAGAAGAGTTGTGATCTTTCTGTTGGTGGGTACCATCCACCACCTCCATGGTGCCCAGATCCAGCCGATGTTTGCGTCATGCAGCTACCCATCTCCAAGTGCCTCTGCAGTCAAGACACCCTCAGCAATCATGCTGAGACAAGCATGGCACTGGCAGAGGGAGGCACATGTGCAGTGTATTTTTTACAGATGGTTCTGACGACCCTGACAGGAAGAGAGCAGCAGCTGGACTGTACCACAATGGTCAAACACAAGGCTGGAGACTCCCTGACCACTGCACGATCCTTCAAGCTGAGCTGGTGGCGATTCAGCCGGCATTGTCAAATGCCCTACGACACTGACTCCGACCTGTCATACATGTTGATTCCATCTCTGCAATCAATGCCCTCTCCCATCCTCTACCACAGGACAATGTTCACCTCATCACATCGATCCTGAGCATAATGACAGTCTTAGAAGTTCAGGGTAACTGATCGACATTGAACTGGATCCCCAGCCATGCTGGCATCCGGGGAAATGAGGCGGCAGATTTTGCAGCCAAGACAGCGACAGACTATCTACATGTTGGGATTACTGTCAGCCTACGACAGCCAAACTGGTGGCTGCCAGAGCCATGAAACTTATGGGGGAAGTCTTAGGTGACACCTCCATCTCAACAGTGGTACCGAGCAGCGATTCAGGAAGAACCCCTCCATATGATAGAAGCTGGTCCAGAGCGCAGTGTACCGCCATCTATTGGCTTCGTTTGGGCTTTCCCACAGCCAAGATGATGGTAGACAAGGCTGAGGAGGAGATGTGCCAATACTGCCAGTACGTTGTCCAGCGCCCCATAACACACTATCTTGTTAGGTAAGACACATATGCAACAGTTAGGTATCTTTATTTCGAAACGTTTCGCCTACACAGTAGGCTTCTTCAGTCGAGTACAGAAAGGTTGATAGAAGCAGAAGATACTTGAAGACGATGTAATCAGTCCATCACCCTTAAAGTTTTGAGGTGGTCAGTCCCTCAGTCTGGAGAAGAGCATTGTTCCGTTGTCTGAAACAATATGAAGTTGAAGGGTATCTTGGTACAGACCACTTCGACAACCTCTACTAGTGAGAACGGCTGGGTTTGAGAAGGTCCAGCCCTCCCAAAGCAACCTACGTCTCACCTCCTGGCACTATATAAAGGCCCCATTCTGTCACTTCAACTTCATATTGTTTCAGACAACGGAACAATGCTCTTCTCCAGACTGAGGGACTGACCACCTCAAAACTTTAAGGGTGATGGACTGATTACATAGTCTTCAAGTATCTTCTGCTTCTATCAACCTTTCTGTACTCGACTGAAGAAGCCTACTGTGTAGGCGAAACGTTTCGAAATAAAGATACCTAACTGTTGCATATGTGTCTTACCTAACAATCTGTCGGTATTTCATACCATTTTAATGTTCATTCTGTCAGACACTGCAACACAAGGGTATCTTGGTACAGACCACTTCGACAACCTCTACTAGTGAGAACGGCTGGGTTTGAGAAGGACCTGCCCTCCCAAAGCAACCTACGTCTCACCTCCTGGCACTATATAAAGGCCCCATTCTGTCACTTCAACTTCATATTGTTTCAGACAACGGAACAATGCTCTTCTCCAGACTGAGGGACTGACCACCTCAAAACTTTAAGGGTGATGGACTGATTACATCGTCTTCAAGTATCTTCTGCTTCTATCAACCTTTCTGTACTCGACTGAAGAAGCCTACTGTGTAGGCGAAACGTTTCGAAATAAAGATACCTAACTGTTGCATATGTGTCTTACCTAACAATCTGTCGGTATTTCATACCATTTTAATGTTCATTCTGTCAGACACTGCAACACAAGGGTATCTTGGTACAGACCACTTCGACAACCTCTACTAGTGAGAACGGCTGGGTTTGAGAAGGACCTGCCCTCCCAAAGCAACCTACGTCTCACCTCCTGGCACTATATAAAGGCCCCATTCTGTCACTTCAACTTCATATTGTTTCAGACAACGGAACAATGCTCTTCTCCAGACTGAGGGACTGACCACCTCAAAACTTTAAGGGTGATGGACTGATTAAATCGTCTTCAAGTATCTTCTGCTTCTATCAACCTTTCTGTACTCGACTGAAGAAGCCTACTGTGTAGGCGAAACGTTTCGAAATAAAGATACCTAACTGTTGCATATGTGTCTTACCTAACAATCTGTCGGTATTTCATACCATTTTAATGTTCAACACACTATCTTCTGGAGTGCAAAGTTACTGAGACACTCCGCAGGCAACTAGGAGTGATATCCCCTCTCGAAGAGGATCCAGAGATGACTGCGGCCACACTAGTGTACCATGGAGTCAACGAACCAGACAAGCTGTTACCCGTGATAATGACATATCCTCCTCCTCGCAAGTGTTCACAGTTAGGAGTACATATGGTGGTGTCGCTTATGAGATGCACCAGTTGAACTGACCAGAAGAATGCTTGAGCAGCATACGTCTCATCATTGTAGAAGCCTTTCTCTCTCGGGAGCCAGTGACGGGTCATCGCAAGATTGAGACCCGTGCCAAGACTACGGTTTTGTAAAGTAAAAGGACACAAGTGCAACTAATGTGACATTTATTGTGGCAACGTTTCGCTCTCCAGGAGCTTTATCAAGCCATTACAAACAATACATGGACACAGAGGGTATATAAAGGCTCAGAGTGAGGTGAATACTAGTGAGGTCAATGTTCACTAGTGGTAGTAGTAGTAGTAGTGGTAGTGACAAAAGTAATACAATATGGTAGAGCAATTAATTCGTACATGAGTAAAAGGATATAAAAGCTATTACTTGGGTAACATAAAAATAGGTTGGACAAATATAAACTGGAATGAGGCAGCTTGTTTCAGTGTTCACTCTCTGTGCTTTGTGTAGTATAACAGGAGAGACTATGTGATGGCAGGGTTTACTGTTTTCAGGAGGATTCTTGCTAAGACTTCGGAGATGGTGAAGCTGCCGTTGTTTTGTTTAATTGTATTCGAAACAGCGATCAGTGCTGATTCAAGGCACTTGCGTGTGCGGAAATTAGTTTCTTTTATCACTAATTGGGCGTCTCTGAATTTCATAAGATGATTGGTGGAATTTCGGTGTTGTACACAGGCGTTGTTTAAGTTGTCGTTCCTACATGCGTATATGTGTTCATTGAGGCGGGTGTCGAGGTTTCTTGCTGTTTCACCTACGTAGATCTTGTCACAGCCTCCACAGGGTATAGTGTAGACTCCTGCATTGACTGGTTCGTGGTGCTTGGGTTTTGTCCTGGTTAGATCCTTTATTGAAGTGGTAGAAGCGATGGCGACTCTGGTGTTAGCTTGTGAAAGTACTTTTGAGACGTTTAGTGCAACCTGGCTGTTGGGAAGAATTATAACTTTGTTGGGAGCGGTGTTGATGCGTGGAGAATTGATGATCTGAAGAGCTCTTTTCTTGCAGTCTTTGATGAAAAAAGAAGGAAATTGTAACTCAGTGAATGTTTGGTGAATGTAAGTACATTCCTCGTCAAGAAACTCAGGACTACAAATTCGGTATGCTCTTAGGAAAAACCCGATGATGATGCCTCTTTTGGTCTTGGTATCTTGACTGGAATAGAAGTGTGTGAGATCATTTTTATTGGTGGGTTTCCGATAAACTTGAAATCTTAGGTTGTTGTCTACTTTGTGAATGAGGACGTCGAGGAAAGGTAGCTTGTCATTGGACTCTTCTTCTAGTGTAAACTGAATCGCTGGTTCAACTGCGTTGAGCCTTGCCTGAAGATCCCGTACATCAAAACGTTTTGGAGTTATTACGAGGACATCGTCCACGTAACGTAACCAAGTGACGCTTGAAGGGATGATGTTGGCGAAGTGTTCGGACTCTAGGTGTTCCATGTATAAGTTTGCTAGGACGGCACTTATTGGGGACCCCATTCCCATGCCGTAGGTTTGTTTGTAGAGCTTGTTATTGAAGGAAAAACAGTTGAAGTTAACACAGAGTTCAATCAAGTCAACAAAATCTCCGGGAGGTAAAGGAAGATTAAGGTCCTGGTTGACTTTACGTCGTAGAACCTCGATGGCTTTTTTGGTAGGTACTTTTGTGAAGAGGGAAGTCACATCCAAACTGCTTAGTTTCTTGTTACGGATGGAGAGGTTACGGATGCGGTTGAGATGAGCGGGGCTGATGGTCCCCAGAAGGCAGGAAAGATGTTTGGCAAGAACTCCGGCTAGTTTGTGTGGAGCACTGCCTATTCCTGACGTGATTGGTCTGAGAGGAATATTGTGTTTATGGGTCTTGGGTAAACCATACATGTGTGCATCATCATCGGGTTTTTCCTAAGAGCATACCGAATTTGTAGTCCTGAGTTTCTTGACGAGGAATGTACTTACATTCACCAAACATTCACTGAGTTACAATTTCCTTCTTTTTTCATCAAAGACTGCAAGAAAAGAGCTCTTCAGATCATCAATTCTCCACGCATCAACACCGCTCCCAACAAAGTTATAATTCTTCCCAACAGCCAGGTTGCACTAAACGTCTCAAAAGTACTTTCACAAGCTAACACCAGAGTCGCCATCGCTTCTACCACTTCAATAAAGGATCTAACCAGGACAAAACCCAAGCACCACGAACCAGTCAATGCAGGAGTCTACACTATACCCTGTGGAGGCTGTGACAAGATCTACGTAGGTGAAATAGCAAGAAACCTCGACACCCGCCTCAATGAACACATATACGCATGTAGGAACGACAACTTAAACAACGCCTGTGTACAACACCGAAATTCCACCAATCATCTTATGAAATTCAGAGACGCCCAATTAGTGATAAAAGAAACTAATTTCCGCACACGCAAGTGCCTTGAATCAGCACTGATCGCTGTTTCGAATACAATTAAACAAAACAACGGCAGCTTCACCATCTCCGAAGTCTTAGCAAGAATCCTCCTGAAAACAGTAAACCCTGCCATCACATAGTCTCTCCTGTTATACTACACAAAGCACAGAGAGTGAACACTGAAACAAGCTGCCTCATTCCAGTTTATATTTGTCCAACCTATTTTTATGTTACCCAAGTAATAGCTTTTATATCCTTTTACTCATGTACGAATTAATTGCTCTACCATATTGTATTACTTTTGTCACTACCACTACTACTACTACTACTACTACCACTAGTGAACATTGACCTCACTAGTATTCACCTCACTCTGAGCCTTTATATACCCTCTGTGTCCATGTATTGTTTGTAATGGCTTGATAAAGCTCCTGGAGAGCGAAACGTTGCCACAATAAATGTCACATTAGTTGCACTTGTGTCCTTTTACTTTACATATTGTCGGTAATTCTACCAACTTTATTACAAACTACGGTTTTGGCGAACATTATACATACATGTATGTTAAAAGTGATCAAGGTTCCAGGACCGAAACGTTTTCTAATAAATATGCCAGTGTTTGCTTACGTGTCTTTCTAAACCAAGGTTAACCTCTCCTCTTCTGATGTACCTATAAATTCCCATTTTCTCACCTAATAGATGCTTTAACATCCTGTTAACCCATTTGAGATCGTTATTATTAGACCTAGTTTCTCTCTGGGGAATGTATATACTCTGAGCACGGTGTACATTATTAAAAAAAGAATCATAAAAGCAGATCCCTTCATAATCATAAGTATGATCATCGTCAATAAAATCATTAGCTAGATAACCCCAATCGAGATTAGACAGGTGTTCCCTAAGTCCATTGTTAGGTAAGACACATATGCAACAGTTAGGTATCTTTATTTCGAAACGTTTCGCCTACACAGTAGGCTTCTTCAGTCGAGTACAGAAAAGTTGATAGAAGCAGAAGAGACTTGAAGACGATGTAATCAGACTGAAGGACTGACCACCTTAAAACTTCAAGGGTGATGGACTGATTACATCGACTTCACGTCTCTTCTGCTTCTATCAACTTTTCTGTACTCGACTGAAGAAGCCTACTGTCTAGGCGAAACGTTTCGAAATAAAGATACCTAACTGTTGCATATGTGTCTTACCTAACAACCTGTCGGTATTTTATACCACTTTGATGTTCATTCAAGTCCATTATAATGGCAGAACGAAAATCAGGGATTTTTACCGTATTGTCATTATTCTTGTATTCCCAGTTAATGCTAAAAGTGATGAATTTGTGATCACTTGCGCCAAGCTCTTCAGTGATCTCCAGATTATTCACGAGTGTTTCCTTATTTGACAAGACTAGGTCTAGCAAATTATTAACCCTGGTAGGCTCTGTTACACACTGCTTCAGAAAACAGTCCTGAACTGTTTCCATAAAGTCACTGGATTCCAGATTACCAGTCAAAGAATTCCAGTCAATTAGATTAAAGTTAAAATCCCTTACTATTACTAAGTTATTGTGTCTAGAAGTCTCCTTCTATCGTGATCCAAGCCTGGAGGTCGGTATATTACACCTAGAATTAGTTTTTCTTGACCTACAAACTCTACCCAGATTCTGTTAATATTCCATCTATTTTTATACCTGTTTTTATGCAACAGTTAATATTTTCTCGAACATATAATGCAGCTCCTCCCCCCATCCCATTACATCTATCCACATGGAACAACTTAAACCCTTGAATATTACACTCAGAGATCATATCCCGACTAAGTCATACCAGGTTTCAGTTAATGCAATGACATCAAAGTTCCCAGCACATGCTACCAAACGTAGTTCATTAATTTTATTTCTTGCACTTCGATTGTTAGCATAAAATACCATCATATGTTTTTTCTTCTGCACATTTTTCATATTCACCTTTGCTTTTACACAATTTCTGAAATTATTATTACCCAGCGTTTGTGGAGAAATTTTCTCCAGGAGGGGGGTATCAGCCCCTTTCAGCCCTGAGGGGCCCAGCCCTCTCAGAAGGGGTAAGCATCTTGTTTACTGCTACAGCGAGTAATTGATCCCAGATGCAGTACGAGTATTCAACGTGTGGTCAAGCGACCACTGCTCCATGCGGTCCAGTGTTGCCAAGTGTAGTTTAATAAGAGACAGTCCATCTCTTACCTTAGCAGGACAATTAAGGAAAATCCTGCTCCCACTTTATTTTCATGGTAAAGATAGTGTATATTGTTGTCTATGTTTAAGACAGCAAGAATCAAACATTCTGCTTTGCTTCATGGAGGAAGTGGCAAGGAAGTAAAAGTACTAGGTCAGCTTTTCCTTTGTGCTAGGGGAGTAACGGCGTGGGGTGCTGTGGCGTCTTCAGATTACTTTTGACTCTACTGAAAGTGACACTGACGCCAGGATAACCAACAAAGAACGATCTGTGCGTTAGTGTGAACAAAGTGTCTCACAAAACATGATAAACACTTCCAGAGAAGTGTGATCAACTTCTTAGTGATATTGTGTGAACAATTGTTGATGAACAGTGTAACAACAAGTGTTGCGATCCAACAGTGTAGTGTGAAATTCTTCAAAGAACACTATTCTTCAATCAACTCAACGGATATCCAGGCGTAATTACGGGTCAGATACATATACCCATATCGTGATGTACTACTGTTGACTGCGCAGTTGAGTATAAAGTTGTGAGTTAGTCACTTATCATGAACCCCGGTGATATGCGGACCTTTGAGTCCACACATGTAAGTTTGTCAGCAATCAGTAAATGAAATATGCTGACCTAACACCCCGTAGGGGTAATTTATTGTTTACAAATTATAACTCATTTCAGCCCGTTGAGGAATGACTTCGACAGCTTCTCAAGACCTCGTCTGCAGGGGCAGCTGTGCAGGCGATGAGTTGTCTTTCTAAGTTAAGTTTTCCCTATATTTAAACTTAGCTGATAACCCATTTCTCAGCATTTTGGTCGTGCTCGAACCGGATAAAGGCCACACTGTGGTCCAAATATGTTGTACTACAGTGTACAAATAACCTACGAGCCAAGGTCATTTGAAAAAAACTGAAAAACTAGTGTTTTACAATATATTCAGTATAAATGAGTCCCTCCAGACTCAATCACAGAGAATGGGCAGCCAAAAGAAAACGGGCGCTCACCCAGCATTCACCCAAAGAAAACGGGAGCTGGGTGACTCACCCAACGAGAAAACGGGGGATGGCACCCGTCATCTACTGCTCCAAGCTTGAGAAACGCTGACTACGACAACAACCCAACTTATGTTCAGTTTGTCTGAGTGTATACACACTGTTTATGTTTATAAACAGAAATTAAGAGACAAGATTGTGTTAAAGTTTGTTTCTTATAGATATACCTGTTATATTAAAGGAAATTATATATAAAATGTAAGCTTTCAAATACATATTAACAGTGACATTTATATATGTGTAAGTAAAATTCACGTGTGATTTACAGTTATACAGTGACATTTGTGGAGAAATTTTCTCCAGGAGGGGAGTATCAGCCCCCTTCAGCCCCTTCTGCCCCTTTCAGCCCTGAGGGGCCCAGCCCTCTCAGAAGGGGCAAATATCTTGTTTACTGCTACAGCGAGTAATTGATCCCAGATGCAGTACCAGTATATGACCTGTGGTCAAGCGACCGCCGCTCCGTGCAATCCAGTGTTGCCAAGTGTAGTTTAATAAGAGACAGTCCATCTCTTACCTTAGCAGGACAATTAAGGAAAATCCTGCTCCCACTTTATTATCATGGTAAAGATAGTGTATATTGTTGTCAATGCTTAAGACAGCAAGAATCAAACATTCTGCTTTGCTTCATGGAGGAAGTGGCAAGGAAGTAAAAGTACTAGGCCAGCTTTTCCTTTGTGCTAGGGGAGTAACGGCGTGGGGTGCTGTGGCGTGTTCAGATTACTTTTGACTCTACTGAGAGTGACACTGACGCCAGGATAACCAGCAAAGAACACTGATCTGTGTGTTAGTGTGAACAAAGTATCTCATAAAACACAATAAACACTTAAGAGAAGTGTGATCAGCTTCTTTAGTGATAATATTGTGAACAATAAAGACAAGTCTTGTGGAACATAGTGTACCAGCGTGCGTATTCCTAGACAATGGAAGACGTGGACATCCAAGGACACTTCAACTTCTATCAAGTCACCGATACCTGTCGAAGATGTGAAGAACACCATAGCTCACGCTACAAGAGCAAGGTAGGTTACGAATTTCTTGTAGTACAGGGGACTGCACAGTTCAGAGTTGCAAGGATTTTGTAATCAACCTATAGTTGGCAGTTAGGTGCGGACTTTTGAGTCCACACAAGTAAGTTTGTCAGCCATCAGTGAATGAAATATGCTGACATAACACCCCCTAGGGGTAATTTATTCTTTACATAATATGATCTATTACTGCCCATTGAGGAATGACTTCGACAGCTTCTCAAGACCTCGTGTGCAGGGGCGGCTGTGCAGGCGATGAGCTGTCTTTCTAAGTTAAGTTTTTCCTATATTTAATAAGCTTAGCTTGTAATCCCATTTCTCAACATTTTGGTCGTGCTCGAACCGGATAAAGGCCACACTGTGGTCCAAATATGTTGTACTACAGTGTACAAATGACCTACAAGCCAAGGACATTCGAAAAAAGCTGTAAAACTAGTGTTTTACAATATAAATCAGTATAAATGAGTCCCTCCAGACTCAATCACAGAGAATGGGCAGCCAAAAGAAAACGGGCGCTCACCCAGCGTTCACCCAAAGAAAACGGGAGCTAGGTGACTCTCCCAACAAGAAAACGGGGGATGGCACCCGGCATCTACTGCTCCACCTCTCAGAAACGCTGACTACAGCAACAACACACAACTACAGCAACAACCCAACTGATGTTCATTTTGTCTGAATGTATATACACATAGTGTTTATAATGTTTATAAACAAATTAAGAGACAAGTTTGTGTTAAAGTTTGTTTCTTATAGATATACCTGTTATATTAAAGGAACTTGTATATAAAGTGTAAGCTTTCAAATACATATTAACAGTGACATTTATATATGTGAAAGTAACATTCACGTGTGATTTACAGTTAGATAAGATAAGATTTCGTTCGGATTTTTAACCCCGGAGGGTTAGCCACCCAGGATAACCCAAGAAAGTCAGTGTGTCATCGAGGACTGTCTAACTTATTTCCATTGGGGTCCTTAATCTTGTCCCCCAGGATGCGACCCACACCAGTCGACTAATACCCAGGTACCTATTTGCTGCTAGGTGAACAGGACAACAGGTGTAAGGAAATGTGTCAAAATGTTTCCACCCACCGGGAATCGAACCCGGGCCCTCCGTGTGTGACGCGATTGATCATCATGGTCAGGCTGACACAGCAAACTCAAGCCATAAACACCAGCCATATGTACTCTGTACCCTTCATGGTCAATGACCCTGAGGTTAAGCTTAGTAGGTCAGTAGTGTCTGACTCGATTATTGCTGACTTAAGCACAAAAACTCAGCTGTTTATAGCAATACAGTGTTTTTTTAAACACTAAGTGTGGTCCTAGAATTTTCAGTATACCATTAAAATGGCTTGTTTGAAAACTCAGTTTCAGTCTTTACAGACTAAGATTACACAATTAGAAAATCTAATTTCAGTCCGTATAGGATTAACTCAAGATACAAACATAGATTTTGATGATCTTGAGGTCAAATTTGAATTACTTACACAACGTCTGGAAATAATTAATTCAGACTATACACATTATAAAAATAAATTTCTTGAATCAGATCCATCTGAGGATGAAATTAAAAATGTTTTGGATACATTTAGTAATCAACAATTAAGGTGGACAGGAGTACAGGCTATCTGCCGCAAAACTCTGTCACAGAGACCTACTGTAACTAGTGGTCAAACACCTGTTACACCTGTAACAACAAGTGTCTCATTACCAAGCTTACCTACATTGTCATTACCTATTTTCCAAGGTCATAATTATGAAGAATTCATTAGTGGTTTTCAATCCATAGTAAATTCACGAACTGACATAGATGAGATTGCTAAGTTCAATTATCTTAAATGTCTTGTGAAGGGAGAACCCTATGAACTGATTAAGTCATTTCTGGTGGTCAAAGGCAATTATCAAATAGCCTTACGTGTCTTAGCAGACAATTACTTTGATGCTGACAAGGCCAGAGTTAGACATGCAGTCTTAATATCAAGCTTGAAGCCACCCAAACATTGTTTTTCAGACTTACAGGCATTTAGAATCACATTAGACAATAGTCTCAGATCTCTAGGTGCTAAATATGACCTAAGACAATGTGATTGGTTTATCAGTGGTATTGTATAGGATAAGTTGTCACCACAAACTATTGAACGATTAAATATTATGTTCAATAAACGCTATTTCACTTGTGAAGAAATTAGCAATGGTTTACAAACAATAGTTTCATGCATACAAGCAACGAGACAAGATGAAGAATCCACAAATCCAGTGGATAATAAACCTTCAACTCAGTATAAAAAGAGTATACCTACTCCCACTAAACCACAGAATGGGAAATCCCATATAGGCACTTATCAAGCTGTGAATACAACAGACAATAAACAGACTGTCACACATAAACGTACTCCAAAATGTGTACTTTGTGATGGAACACATTGGGCACAGTATTGTAGTCAATACACATCAATGGAGGCACGTAAACAACGTGTTCATCAGCTGAAAAGGTGCATCAAGTGTTTAGGTGAACACAAGGGAGGTTAATGCTCACTGAAGAAGTGTTTTAAATGCAAGGGTATGCATCATACAGCATTATGCCCAAATACTTTTGCTGAACAACAGAAGACTTCCACAGAATCAGGAAGTCAACAAGCAACAGCATTAAATGTGAGAGATAAGTTTAAAGCAACTGCTCTCCCGATAGCTCGAGTTGAGTTATCTAATAAATTATGCAAAACCAATGTGCTAACACTATTTGATCAAGGCTCACAAAGGTCTTTCATAAGAAGAACAGTGTTGCAGAAACTGAATAAATAATCCTACGCCAAAATACAGTTAGATATAGGTGGTTTTTTCCACAATTCTGGTAAACAGACATATGACCTAGCCAGAATCACTGTTGGTCTAGGAAACAGGAAAAAGACAGTAGAAGCTGTTGTAGTAGATGATTTGCCTAAGTCTGTGTAGATCCAGGATTAAAAGAAACAGTTGCAGCACTGAAAGCAGCTAAGGTCAAGTTAGTCTGTCCTGACATACAGACGGACACAATTAGTCCAATTGATTTAATCATTGGAAGTGATTATTATCACTGTTTTGTGCAAAATATAGTAAGTAAACACGATGTTCACTTGCTGAAAACAGCAGGAGGCCACATGATATGTGGTCCCATTCCCTCTCAAAGTGGTAAAGAAGCTGATATTGATTCAGTGGAAAATGTACTAGTTACAAGAATAACCGCTGATCATGTACCACAGAAAAAAATATCATTACTGGAAGAAATGAATGAACCAGTTGATAAATTGTGGGATTTTGATGCGATAGGTATTGATGCGAATAAACCAAGCCCACAAGAGTCTCAGACTTATAACCAATATATGGACACTGTCAAATATAAAGATGGACAGTATTGGGTTAGGTTACCATGGAAATTAAATCCACCACATCTGCCTAGCAATTATCGCATGGCTTTTAGACAGATGAAAGCACAAATACATGAGCTCAGGAAGAATCCAGAGCTACTGACTGTCTATGATAATATCATACAAGAACAGTTGGACAATAAAGTCATTGAGGAAATAGCCGAAGACAAGTTGAAGACAGAAGCTCATTACTTTCCGCACCACGGAGTCAGAAAAGATTCTGAAACCACTCCACTACGTGTTGTATATAATTGCAGCGCACGTGCAAATAAAGATGTAGCAAGTCTTAATGACTGTCTGATGACCGGACCCTCACTAACTGAGAAGCTTGGAGACGTGCTTATGAAATTTCGCACAAACCCATATGCCTACACTACTGATATTTCCAAAGCTTTCTTAAGAGTAGGACTACAAGAAATAGATAGAGATTATACTCGATTCTTGTGGCCTGAAAATCCACATGATCCTCAATGTCCTGTGAAAACTTATCGTTTCAAATCAGTATTATTTGGTGCAACATCCTCTCCATTCTTACTAGAAGCTACTCTAAATACACATTTGAAGAAATCTGAAAGTCCCTTCAAAGAAATCTTAAAGAAAAGTTTCTATGTGGACAATCTTCAAGGTACTGTGAATAAAGAGGAGGATTTGAAATTATTATACAGAGAATCTAACAAGGAGATGAAAGAAGCAAATATGCCTCTAAGGATGTGGAATACAAATTCAAAGCAATTAAGGGAACTTATCAAAGAAGATTTCCCTGAAACTGAAATTCCTGATTGCAACAATATGCTGGGACTTAATTGGTACACACAGGAAGATACTTTGAGTCTCAAAAGGATAAACAATAAATCATGCAGTACACTCACTAAACGTAGTTTACTGTCAGAGGTATCACAATGTTTTGATCCTGTAGGACGTCTCACCAATTACCATAAAAGGTAAAATGCTTATGCAAGATGCATGGAAACTCAAAATTGGATGGGATGAGAACTTGCCTCTAGAAATGAGTCGAGCATGGGATGAAATATCCAGGGAGTTTAAGCAACTTCATCAAATAAAATTTCCCAGACAAATAGGTCAAGAGGGAAACAAGTACACATTACGTGTGTTCTGTGATGCGTTAACCAGAGGTTATGGCGCTGTAGCTTACACGAGTAATGCTGAAGGAAGTACACTAATTACTTCAAAGGCCAGGGTAGCACTATATGTAGGTACAAAATTAGCTGACTATCTCAACAAAGTACTTGATCATCTCACTATTGAGAAAACCGTGATCTGGAGTGATAATGAAGCAGTTCTCCAGTGGTTAAGAAATAATAAGAGCAAGAAATTTGTGGATAATAAATTATGGCTCCACGGACCGAACTGGCTCTCTAATGAAAATAACTGGCCTCAGCAAAAAGCTCACATTATGCCAGAAGAAACAGTCTGCTTGAACACAGCAGAAATAAGTTGTGTAAATACTGAAAACACAACAGAAATAGTCATTGAGGGATCTAAATACTCATCTTTGGGTAAACTCTTAAGAGTTACAGCTCTTGTCTTTAAATTCATTAAAGGAATGAAACCTAATTATGAATATCTTGAACCTATTAAATACTGGGTGAAACTAATACAGAAAGATATTTTCTCTACAGAATACAAATTTCTAGAAACACAAGATAAATCCCCAAAGAAGCCTGTTATGGTTAATTCTTTAGGACTTCATCTCGACTCAGAAAAGATTATAAGATGTCGAGGGAGAATTCATAATTCTTCACTACCTAAAGAAGCCATACATCCAATATTGATCCCCAAGAATCATTGGCTAACAAAACTGATTGTGCAAAACGCCCACAGTAACGTGTTACATGGTGGGGTAGCTGACACACTTTGTCATATACGACAATCCTACTGGATACCTCAAGGTCGACAAAGTGTGAAAAAACAAATAAAGGACTGTATTGCTTGTCGTCACTACGATATGCGAGTATGTCAGTATCCAGGTCCACCTCCATATCCCTCTGAAAGAGTTTGTCACATCACTCCATTTGAGGTGACAGGTGTAGATTACACTGGACCAATATTTTTTAACCAAAACAGTTGACAAAGTTCCTATCAAGGTGTACATCTGTTTGTTCACTTGTGCTACAACTAGAGCAGTACATCTAGAAGTAGCCACTGACATGTCTGCTGAAACCTTTATCAAATTATTCAGGTTTGCAGCCAGAAGGGCATGTCCCAGACTGATGATTTCAGATAATGCAACGAACTTTGTTGCTGGTGCTGCTTATATAAGCAAGATCTTTGATCAAACAGAAGTACAACAGATGCTGAATCAACGCAGTTGTCGTTGGAGATACATTCCTCCTAAATCTCCATGGCACGGTGGATTTTATGAAAGAATGATCGGCATTGTAAAACGTTGTTTAAGGAAGACTTCATCGTCAAAGAATCGACTTAGAAGAATTCCGTACAGTTGTGACTGAAATAGAAAACAGAGTCAACAACAGACCTCTAACTTATGTTACCGATGATCTAGACAATTTAGAAGTGTTAAGTCCATCTCATTTACTCCATGGCAAAAGGCTCGAACCTGTTACCCCCATGAATGATAAAGAAATCATAGAGGATCCTACTTATTTCGAACCTGAGCAAATCAGACGTAAATTCAAACACCTTAATAAAGTGATTGAACGTTGGGAGAAAATTTGGTGAGAAGACTATCTCACCTCATTGAGAGAACACTTCTATGGAGCTGGTGTTCCTGAAAATCATAAGTCCTTAAGACCTGGTGACATAGTGATTATTGACAATGATGGTCCGAGGTCCCAATGGCCACTTGGAAAACTTGTGACAATATATCCTGATGCAAATGGAATCATCAAGACAGTTGATGTTTTAAGCAAAGGTGTAGTGAATAACCGGACAATAAATAAACTGGTGCCGTTAGAATTACACAGTGTTGAAAACAAAATTAGTGATTCTCCAGAAACCACACAGACTAAAGCTGTTCCGAAAAGACAAGCAGCAGTGGTGGCGATTGAGAAAATCAAATTAATGTTAAGTGATGAATAGTTCACCTGCAGCGAACCTCCGCCGCCCCCCAGTGTGGAGAAATTTTCTCCAGGAGTGGGGTATCAGCCCCTTTCAGCCCTGAGGGGCCCAGCCCTCTCAGAAGGGGCAAGCATCTTGTTTACTGCTACAGCGAGTAATTGATCCCAGATGCAGTACCAGTATGCAACGTGTGGTCAAGCGACCACTGCTCCGTGCGGTCCAGTGTTGCCAAGTGTAGTTTAATAAGAGACAATCCATCTCTTACCTTAGCAGGACAATTAACGAAAATCCTGCTCCCACTTTATTATCATGGTAAAGATAGTGTATATGTTGTCTATGTTTAAGACAGCAAGAATCAAACATTCTGCTTTGCTTCATGGAGAAAGTGGCAAGGAAGTAAAAGTACTAGGTCAGCTTTTCCTTTGTGCTAGGGGAGTAACGGCGTGGGGTGCTGTGGCGTCTTCAGATTACTTTTGACTACTGAGAGTGACACTGACGCCAGGATAACCAACAAATAACGATCTGTGCATTAGTGTGAACAAAGTGTCTCACAAAACACGATAAACACTTACAGAGAAGTGTGATCAACTTCTTAGTGATATTGTGTGAACAATTATTGATGAACAGTGTAACGAGTGTTGTGATCCAACAGAGTGTAGTGCGACATTCTTCAAAGACCACTATTCTTCAATCAACTCAACGGATATCTGGGCGTAATTACGGGTCAGATACATATACCCAGGTAAGTGTTCTAACTCGTGATGTACTATTATTGACTGTGCAGTTGAGTATAAAGTCGTGAGTTAGTCACTTATCATAAACCCCGGTGATATGCAGACCTTTGAGTCCACACACGTAAGTTTGTCAGCAATCAGTGAATGAAATATGCTGACATAACACCCCCTAGGGGTAATTTATTGTTTACAAATTATAACTCATTTCAGCCTTCGACAGCTTCTCAAGACCTCGTCTGCAGGGGCGGCTGTGCAGGCGATGAGTTGTCTTTCTAAGTTAAGTTTTCCCTATATTTAAACTTAGCTGACAACCCATTTCTCAACAGCATTATTCCATGACT
>NC_091363.1:20874303-20896803 GCF_038502225.1 Cherax quadricarinatus | reverse complement strand
TTCTCCTTGTATCCCATCTACCTTTTACTCTCAGTGTAGCTACAACTAGAAAGTGATCTGATATATCTGTGGCCCCTCTGTAAACATGTACATCCTGAAGTCTACTCAACAGTCTTTTATCTACCAATACATAATCCAACAAACTACTGTCATTTCGCCCTACATCATATCTTGTATACTTATTTATCATCTTTTTCTTAAAATATGTATTACCTATAACTAAACCCCTTTCTATACAAAGTTCAATCAAAGGGCTCCCATTATCATTTACACCTGGCACTCCAAACTTACCTACCATACCCTCTCTAAAAGTTTCTCCTACTTTAGCATTCAGGTCCCCTACCACAATTACTCTCTCGCTTTGGTCAAATTTTCCTATACATTCACTTAATATCTCCCAAAATCTCTCTCTTTCCTCTACATTCCTCTCTTTTCCAGGTGCATACACGTATTATGACCCACTTATCGCACCCAACCTTTACTTTAATCCACATATCCTTGAATTTACACATTCATATTCCCTTTTCTCCTTCCATAACTGATCCTTCAACATTACTGCTACCCTTTCCTTAGCTCTCTTTCAGATACTCCTGATTTAATCCCATTTATTTCCCCCCACCGAAACTCCCCTACCCCCTTCAGCTTTGTTTCGCTTAGGGCCAGGACATCCAACTTCTTTTCATTCATAACATCAGCAATCATCTGTTTCTTGTCATCTGCACTACATCCACGCACATTCAAGCATCCCAGTTTTATAAAGTTTTTCTTCTTCTCTTTTTTAGTAAATGTCTACAGGAGAAGGGGTTACTAGCCCATTGTTCCCGGCATTTTAGTCGCCTCATACGACACGCATGGCTTACGGAGGAAAGATTCTTTTCCACTTCCCCATGGACAATAGAAGAAATAAAGAAGAACAAGAGCTATTTAGAAAAAGGAGAAAAATCTAGATGTATGTATATAAATATGCATGTGCGTGTCTGTGAAGTGTGACCAAAGTGTAAGTTGGAGTAGCAAGATATCCGTGTTATCTAGCGTGTTTATGAGACAGAAAAAGAATCCAGCAATCCTACCATCATGCAAAACAATTACAGGTTTCTGTTCCACAGTCATCTGGCAGGACGGTAGTACTTCCCTGGGTGGTTGCTGTCTACCATCCTACTACCTAATATATATATTCACACACCTTTCTCTCAACGTCAGGAACTGGAGTAATGCTGAGATGTTCCCTGGAGGATGGGATAAAGTGCAGTGCGAGCAAGAGGAGGAGACACAGGAAGAGTTGGCCACACACACTTTCACTGCTGCGCCACCACTCCTCATTATCTCATTCTCTTTTATGTAGCCTAACACCTCCATATGTTTATTATAATTATTACTTATTATATTCACGTATTATATATATATATATATATATATATATATATATATATATATATATATATATATATATATATATATATATATATATATATATATATATATATATATATAATGTCGTGCCTAATATGTAAAACTGGTCAATTAGCAAGAACTAATTTAAAATTAAGTCCTTTTTAAAATTTTCTCTTATATGTTTAAAGATATATTTTTTCATTAATGTTAATGTAAAAATTTTTAATTTTGCAACAAAAGAATCTTAGAAAACTTACCTAACCTTATTATAACAAGAGCAATTTATTTTAGCTTAACCCAACTAAATATATTTTAGATTTGTTTACAGTAATTTAATACTAAACAAATACAATGAAATGTATTTTTTTTTCGTTAGCTTAAGAATGATTTTGGCGAAATTATTCCATACACAAGTTTTCACTTGTCCTATATGGCAAGATGAACGTTGCTATTTACGCCACGCTCGCAAATTCTGCCTATTCGGCACGACATATATATATATATATATATATATATATATATATATATATATATATATATATATATATATATATATATATATATTATTGTAACCACGAACGAGTGGTGTTAATCAATAACATCACCGCGGCTAGCCGAGGATTCGAACCCATGTCGTTTTGGCCCACCTCATGGTGAGCTTAAATCACGTATGACGCTCTAACCCACGGGACGACGCAATCCTACAAGAATGACGCACCCAGCAGGGCTAGGTGTTTTGCCGTCATCTGAGGACATACGGTGGTGTGGGCGCCGAGGATTCGAACCCATTCGAACATACATTACAAATTATTTTAGTTCATTACTCTTTCCCCTACACTTCATACGTGACTGCAGGAAACGTGCGACACGAATGGATGTTAGGATCAGTGAACATGAAAACGCCAGCAGAGTCTAGCACTTCCATAAGGGATCTAACCAGGACAAAATCGAAGCACCGTGAACCAGTCAATGCCGGGACTTAGACTATACCTTGTGGAAGCTGCTACAATATATGTAGGTGAATCAGCAAGGAAACTCGAAACAAGTCTCAATGAACACACTAATGCATGTAAGAACGATAACCTGAACAACGCCTGCGTACAACGCCGGAATTCCACCAATCACCTCGTGAAATTCTACGACGCCTGACTAGTGATCAGGGAACCTAAATTTCTGCAGACGTAAATGCTTTGAATCATCATCGCAGTTTCTAACAACTGAGCAAAATGAAAGCAGCTTCATCATCTCTGAAGTATTAGCAAAAATCCTCCTCGAAAAAAATGTACCTGCCATCATATAGCTGCTGCTGCTGATTCTACACAAGTTGATGAAAGAAGAGGAACACTGAAAAAGATTTTCTCAAATCCAACCACTAGCAGAAATGACTTAAGAAATCGTAATGACACGATTGCAAATAAACCATACCCCCGGCCGGGATTGAACCCGCGGTCATAGAGTCTCAAAACTCCAGCCCGTCGCGCTAGCCACCGCGGGTTCAATCCCGGCCGGGGGTATGGTTCACTAGCAGAAATATTTGTCCAACTTATTTGTATGCTACCCAGACAATAAGCTTTTTCAACCTTTTTACGGATGTTCAAGTTGATTTTTCTACCACATGTATTACTATTACTACGACTAGTATTACTCTTATTACTACCACTAGTATTACTACTAGTATTTCAACTACTTCACCTCGTTAAGCCTATATATACCTTCTGTGTCCATGTATTCTTTTTAATGGCTTGATAAAGCTCCTGGAGAGCGAAACGTTGCCTCAATAAAATGTCACATTAGCTGCACATGTGTCCTTTTAATTAACAATATTGTTGATAATTCTGCCAACATTATTACAGGTCATAAATGCTGATTGGCAAATAAGTAACAGATAAGTGGAATGAACTACCAAGCAGCGTCATGGAGATAAACATTATGATAGGCAGGTGTATGCAATATAGTTCGATGCATTGTTTTTGAGAGCCGAGTCTACAGGTTTTCACTTGTAGTCGCAGTCTGACTAGAATGTGATAGCAATTCCTTCAGAAAGTGTGTTGATATTTTTTTTCTGTTAGCTAATTGAGGAAAAAGGGGCCAAACGTTCTTGTCAATATTGAATTGCCAATATACAATATTTACAATGATCATAGTTGCTTATATCCTGCAAATTTGGACGAATAAGATAAATGTGCATCTGCAGCAGTTCACCAGCTTATCACTTTGAACTTGGGTCTCATTTCGAAATTATGCTGGGCAAGATGTCAATGATATTATGCGAAACCTAGACACCTAAACGTGAACCTTAGGTATCCACGCTCGATGACCAGGAGCCTGGACGGAGTCAAAATGCACAGTAAACAGATAGCAATGGTATTACACATGTACTTTTACAGCGGTTGACATTTAACTAAGATATTTCTAAGCTAAACGGGGTGGTAGTGAAAGTTGTAAGACCAGATGATTCACAAACACGGGGAAGGGGGTTCCGAGACATGCTAAAACTTTGTTCCAATAGGATCTAACGCCTCCAGAGCATAGAGGAAGTGTGTACTTACATTTCTGAAGGAGTCAGGTATCAAGCTCACCAGGGTCACCAAGGACCAGCTTTCTTTTCAAGAGGCTCGGTGTAGCAATCTAGACGGCAAATTCCTGTAGCATCTTGGACCCGCAGCCTGCGTCTGAAAGGTTGATGAAATGTTTGAAATATAAGTTTTGTGAAGTAGTGCATGTTGTTCTTCTCAATGTACATCTTTATGAGCTTTAAATTTCACATACATTTAAAGCGAACAGTGAGGAAAAAATAGCACCAGAGGGAAAACTGAAATTCCAAGCGCATTCGTGTTTTCTCACATTATCTAGGAACTGACATGGCATTCTGGCAGGTACTGAAGAGTCCCTGTTAGAGGACCTACAGTTGGTGAAAACACAGGGAGAAGACTTGGGACTCATCCTGAATCCCTCCAAGTGTGAAATCATCACAGCGAACCAGGAAATAATCAATGTTGTGCAAAGAATCCTCCTGGAAGTCTCTACTACCACTTCGTCCAACAATACCCTCTTGGGGGCACCGCTGGGTCAGCAGGCCACGACACTGTCCTCAAGGAAAAATTGAATGACCTGATGAAAATGGAGGAGAGATCTTGATGCCCATGATGCTCCGTATCTCCTCACAAGGTGTCTTACTATGCCAAGACTCACATACTTCATGAGGTGTGCACACCTCTTTTGACAACCCAACACTCGACGAATATGAATCACACCTGAGATCAACCTTTAAGAAGGCACTGAACCTGTCACTAGAGGATTGGCAATGGGATCAGGCAACCGTCCCAGTGCAATTGGAAGGTATAGGGGTGCGCAGAGCAATGCATGTAGCTTTACCTGATTTTCTGTCTTCGTGTTTGACGTCCAGTGCATTAGCCAAGAAGATCGTCCCCAAACGCTCGAGAGACGTAGTAGGAGCTCAAGACCCCAGGTTTACTGAAGCAGTGATATGGTAGGACACCCTTGCAGACTCCTCCAGTAGACCAGCTCCTCCTAAAGAGCACAAACAGTCCCATGGGACAAACCGATCAAAAAAAAAAAATAAAAATCGCCAACACAGTGCTCACCAACGCTTCAGGAAAGGACAAAGCTCGTCTCCTGGCGGTGAAGGCACCACACTCAGCAGATTTCCTTCTAGCTGTTCCCAATTCCTTCCTGGGCACTCGACTCGACCCACAAGCCATTCGGATTGGTGTTGCTCTTCGCCTAGTCGCCCCCATCCTCACCGAACATAGGCATATTTGCAGCAGGGCGACAGCTGATCAATTCGGACTTCATAGTCTCGTGTGTCACACATCGGAAGGGAAATATGTCAGACATGAGGTCAATGACATCATAAAGAGAAGCCTCGCCACAGCCCGTTGCCCAGCTCAACGGGAACCCCAAGTGCAGAGGTCTGACGGAAGTCAAAAGCATCCTGATGGAGCCACTATGCTACCTTGGAAGGATGGAAAGCAGATTGCCTGGGACTACACATGTGCCGCCACATTGGCAGACACCTACTTGCCATACTCCGTAGTGGAAGGGGGTGGAGCTGCCAGCCACAGGGAGACCTAGAAGACCCCCCTTGCTATAACTTCATCCCAATAGGGTCGGAGACCCTTGGAGCATGGGGCAAGTGTGCTCTAAAGTTCCTCAAAGAGCTGGGTGAAAAACTCTTCATAGAAACCAAGAACCACAGGACCACCAGCTTCCTCTTTCAGAGACTTAGTGTCGCGATACAGAGAGGAAATGCCTGCAGCATTCTGGGCACGCAGCCCACCGCCGGGGAGCTGGACGAAGTATTCGAGATGTATCTCTGAGTTATCTATGTTGTTCTACTCCATATTGTATTTTTGTCAATGTATCTTGTTTTTAAATAAAGCATAAGTAGAATATAGGGGGTGGTAGTAGAAAATTTTCAAACAGTTTCAAAGAGAACTTTGAATTTTCCCTGAAGCAAATTTATTATTTTCTCTGAGGACGAGGGTCCCCAGGACAGTTCTAGAGGTAGTACCTTTTATTAATATATATATATATATATATATATATATATATATATATATATATATATATATATATATATATATATATATTATATCAAGCATAAATATAAATATATACGGTGTTTAATGTCAATAGGATGAAGTCCTAAACTGCAACTTTTATCACTTACTCAAAACCAAATAAACACTGAATAACTGAACCTTATAAATTGTATATCCTATATGTTACTCACAATTATATCACACAAATGTAAAACATAGGACCCAATCTAACTTTATTATTTTTTTAAATACACTACCTAACAGAATACTCCATTTGACTGAATGTACAGCAATGCATGCAACCATATGACCTGTCTTTGTAATACTCATTTGTGCTTTATAGTTATCTGTTTACAATAATGTTTTATCACTGATTTCATCATTGCTTAGTTAATCTTAAGTTAATTTTAAGCCAGCCCGTAATGCTATGCATATAAGTGGCTTTGGCATGCTGCTCTTACCTGTATCTGTTGTACCTCTGTTTGTATGCTTAAATTAAAATTAAAATGCTTAAGTAGACAAGCAGCTGTGTAAGGAACATGTTAGTACAGGGAGTGGAATACCTGAAACACACGATAGAAATATTGCTATTTTTATTTAAACTCAGATAATGATGGTGAATAAAAGGAAGGATGAGAGAGAGATTGTTGAAAGTCTGTCTAGCTGTTGGCTTCATTGGCCAAGACAGGGTAGCTGGCCCGCCACCTCCCTCAGGAAAAGCCGACCTGGCTCCTACCCATGAAATATTTACGGGAAACAAGATGTGATCCTACCTTTCTCAGATTTTTTCCTGGTTTTCCCATGAGTGTGAGTGAAGTGGGGAGCTGAGAGGGAGAGAGAGAGAGAGAATCAACCAGAGAAAGGGAACCTTTGCTCTGACTTGTGATCCAGTAAGATTATTAACCCTAAAAGCCAGGCTGAGTGGCTTATTTCCATATGGATTCTCAGAATTCGACTACCTACATGGTACCAATTTGCTGCTAGGAGGAAAAGGGAAATAGGTTCTAGGTGACGCTTCAGTACATCTTCCCACGTCAAGGATCCAGTTATTAGGTGAAGACGGACACCACTGAGATGAGAGGATAGCTGAGTGACTGAGACCACACTTGGCGAGAGACCTTATGAGAGACCACCTTATGAGAGACCACACTTGGTGAGAGACCACACCTGGTGAGAGACCACACCTGGTGAGAGACCACACCTGGTGAGAGACCACACCTGGTGAGAGACCACACCTGGTGAGAGACCACACCTGGTGAGAGACCACACCTGGTGAGAGACCACTGGTGAGAGACCACACAAGGTGTTGATTCCCAGGTGCTGGTTTCTAGGTACTGATTCCCAGATGTTGATTCTCAGGTGCTGATTCCTAGGTGCTGATTCCCAGGTGTTGATTCCTAGGTGCTGATTCCCAGGTGTTGATTCCTAGGTGCTGATTCCCAGGGGTTGATTCCTTGGTGCTGATTCCCAGGTGCTCATTCCCAGGTGCTCATTCCCAGGTGCTCATTCCTAGATGTTGATTCCCGGGTGCTGAGTCCCACATGTTGATTCACAGGCGTCCATTCCCAGGTGTTGGTTCCTAGGTGCTGATTCCTAGGTATTGCATTCAGGTCTTGGATATAATGGTAAAGCAGACTCGAATGCAGAATATTGTAATCCTTTATTGACTACGTTTCTCCCACACAGTGGGCTTTGTCAAGTCACAAACACGTTTGTAACTTGATAAAGCCCACTGTGTGGGCGAAAAGTAGTCAATAAAGATTCACATTATTCTGCACTTGTGTATTTTGCCATCTCGTGGGTATTTTCATTAAATCTTTATTCTGGATCTGACTCAATTTCTGGAGGAAGTTTAACTTGAGGGAAGAAACGTACCAGTTGACGAGCAGTTGACGAGCAGTTGACGAGCAGTTGAGCGATAAACGATCCATCTCGTAGTTGTGGCATTTGGATAGTGGGTCGGAGAGTCTGTTATGATGAACAAGTATTGGTTGCAAAGCTTCGTCTTAGGGAGTGAACCAACAGTGTCCATGATGAGTCAGTTGTGCAGCAGACCATGGAGCTGAAGTCTTCTCCAGGCTGATCACCAAGGTTGACGACTGATTACATCATTTCACTACTACACTTGCTCCTGATGGCTCTATATTTGACTGAAGAAGCCTACTGTGTATGCGAAACGGTTACCCAAGTGTTGCACATGTGTCTAAATCAATAATGCGGCAAG
The DNA here is from genome assembly GCF_038502225.1 of Cherax quadricarinatus. Taxonomy (NCBI): domain Eukaryota; kingdom Metazoa; phylum Arthropoda; class Malacostraca; order Decapoda; family Parastacidae; genus Cherax; species Cherax quadricarinatus. The sequence continues at coordinate 20,888,622 of NC_091363.1, read as the reverse complement.
AGAACGACTCTTTAGAGGATTTTAGGCTCAAGGGAAGCTGTTTTCTGAGACTGATTTAGCTTGCCAATCCCCTGACAAGTGTGGCAATTACTAATGTGTGAAATCAGACTCTCATCGTAATGACTTGACAGCAAACAAACCATACCACGGGCGGAGATAGAACCCGCGATCAGAGAGTCATAAAACTCCAGACCGACGCATTAGCCACTGGGTCAACTGGCCTAGTGGTTAGCGCGTCGGTGAGGAGTTTCATGACTCTCTGATCGCGAGTTCTATCCCAACCCGTTGTATGTTTTTTTTTTCCGGACTCTCACGTTTGGCCATGTGAAGTTTTGACCAACTTTCCAAGAGTCTTTCTCTCAACAATATGTCTAGCAAGAGGACTGTTGTGAACACGTTATATAACTAGTATACGAAAAGATATAAGCAATTCAATATGGATTCTCACAGTAACAGTAGAATGAAGGGTAAACTTATCAACTTTAACACCATTGCTGTAATTATAACAATGATCCAGGTCCTACGGGTAATCCTCTGTGATGGCATCATTACACATTTTCTAGTAATGGATCTATAAACTGTTTCATGCTTAGGTCCTCAAGAGTGAGTAGAGTGGCAGCATCTGCTAGACATACTTGGAGTCTTGTTATTTTTCTATCACTGTAGAAGATAAGGGAAGAAGTATATCGCTGAATAACATGATAGAGCCTAACTCGTCATTATATACAGAAGCAGGAGGTGACACAGCAGCTTTCTGTCCCTGTGCCATAGCACAACACTCGACGGGAACAATGTAAGATTAGTTACACGAGCTTCAAAGACGTGGGTTTGCTCGCTGGAATTATCTATCACCTGGGGTTCACTAGAAATGCTAGATGCACCAGAATAATAAGTATCAGTATACACTTAGTAGCCACTTTATTAGGTACACCCTTCTGGTACTGGGTAAGGCCTCCCTCTGCTCCCAAAACAAATTAAATTCTTAGTGGCAAGGATAAAGCTAAAAAAAATTCCTTCGAGTTCCTGGTCTACGTTGACATGACAGCATCAAACAGTAGCTGAAGATTTCTCAGCTATGCATTTTTGCTGTGAATCTTCTATTCCACCACATCTAAAAGGTTTACACCAAACCAAAATCTGACCATGGTATATCATAGCAAAAATAGCTATTTGGGAGACCAGGCAACATTTTTCCTGTCTTCAATTTGCAGTTTTGGGTAGCCTGTGCCCACTGTAATCTCAGTGTCTTGCTTTAAGCTGCTCCTGTTATTTTCATGCACAACAGTTTCTAGAGTTTACAGAGAATGGAGTGAAAAAAACACAAATCTAGTGAGCATCAGTTTTGTGAGCAAACGTGACTTGATAATGAAAGAGTCTAGAGAAGAATGGACAGATTGGTTCAAGCTGTCTGACTTTTTTGGGTTATCCCAGGTTCTCTACACATATGCTGCTATGTATGATAATTCTATGTAGCTGTATTTGTGTATACCTGAATAAACTTACTTACTGATTAACGTAGAATCTGGTGTGGTCTTCTGCTGCAGTATCTCATGCACTTCAAGGCTTGACGTGGTGTGCATTCAGAGATGCTCTTCTGTATACCACTATCCTAATGCATGGTTATTTGAGTTACTGTCGCTTTCCTGTCAGCTTGAGCCAGTCTATCCATTCTTTTCTAGCCTCTTTCATTATCAAGTCACGTTTGCTCACAAAGCTGCTGCTCACTAGATTTGTGACTTTGTAAATGGTCCAAGTCGGACCGAAACGTCGTCGTAAGCTTCTCTCTTTTACATGCGGGTTATTTGTGTATCGCTCCAGTCACGGTATTGTGCCTTTCTTGTTATTTATGATTTTAGGGACTGAGGTGCTGCTACGTGACTCGCTGATTAGATATTTACATTAACAAACAAGTGTACCGATGTAGCTAATAAAGCGGCCACTTAGTGTATATCTTATGCAGAGGCACTTTCACAATATTTCTGTATTGGCTTCTAGCAGCATATAAATTTTCACACATGTTTTATCTGACACAGGATGTGCGTTATCTTCTAACATTAAAAATATGCCACATTTTCCTCTGGCAATCATCTTTGCTCAGGAATATTCGGAGATAAACTGGGAAACTGTTCTAAGAAATATTACTGTACTGAAGTCCTACTTGATGCCCTTGCTTCCCTGGAGAGTCCAGAGGATAATTATACCTTGGTTGATATCCTTGCTAGTATTGTGCGTCTATACATAGCAGCGACGGACACTATCTTATCTATTCTGCTCTCTAAGACCATTTGGAATAATCACATCTGAGGTTGTCTAGTTTTCCTTTCCTAGGTCTCTCTTCGGGACGGGTCTCGACGTCGTAAGATTTTCAACAGGTAATGAAGTGGAAAATTTAGTACGACTCTGTGGTGATGGATTATGGGAATTTTTGTATGTGTTAAGTATTAGTGCTTATATTTCCAGACTTGCTTATATTATTTACGCCTTTCTCTGGTTAAATCTTAGGTAGCAGGATATTGTGAAATACCTCATAAGTATCGACTGGATCAGCTATTTCAGATACTACAGTATAAGGACGATCTATCATGTACTCTTAAACTGAAGAACGACGATAACCGTAAACAATTAACTTCAGAATGAGCTGAAGCAACTCATAAGTTTTATCATGGGATACCCGACATCACCTATGGAGGGTAACCTGCTTTTCCTTGGCAGACTCAGCAAAGTCCTGCCTCGTTGCCTCCTCAGTCTGCAACAGATGCGTTAGTAACTGGCATAAGCTTATACTCTTCAAGCATAACCTGTTGCACCTGATCATCATCTCCATTCATCTCGTAAGGTAATGAGGCTGTACACTCTTTGAGGTTTTCCAGTTAATGCAGGCCTACTGGCCCAAGCTAAGTAGGTTGAACTCTCACCCACCCAAGCCCACGTCTAACCTACTTTCAAAGCTACACAAAGTTTTAGCCTCATTGACGCTACACGGAAGTTTGTTCCACTCATCCACAACTCTGGTACCAAACCAATGCTTTTTTTATATCCTTTCTAAATCTAATTCTTTTCCAACTGAACCGACTGCTGCGAGTCCTGTCTTGGTTACCTATTTTTTAGCACGTTATTTACATCACCTCCATTTATTCCTATTTTCTATATATACACCTCATTCGCATTATCACTAATTCTAGAGAAGGCAGATTCAATGCCCCCAGAACGTCCTCATATGAAAGCTTTCTGATACATGGGATCAACTTATCCTTTTCTGTACGTTTTCCAGCGCATTAATGTCCATTCTATGTCTAAGGAAAGTGGGTTGCATCTGGAGAGTGAAATAGTGGGGGATGAACCCATACATAGCTTTAAGAAGAGGTGCGATAAAGCTTTTGGAGCAGGGAGAAAGTGGATCTAGTAGCGACCAGCTCAGAGGCGGGGCGAGGAGCTGTAACTCGAACCCTGCAACCACATATAGGTGAATACATATAGGCGAGTACATCTGTATTTGCTCTTTGTGCTCTCTCATAAATTTACACCAGACTGTGTTCTACTAGTTTCAGGTAACAATTTGCAAGAAAATATACATTTATATACACAATTAAACATAAAATTGAATAAATAAATAAAGTCCCAAGTACGAGAGAGAGTGACCTTGCTACAGATAGATAAACTTACAGTCACCTAATTATTTAACAGTGCTGTATAAGTCATTTATTTACAGAAAGTCTCTCTGGTACTACTGACAAACACCAATCCCACCAAGACAATGGACACACTTCTCACCTGTAGAGAAGTGTAATGGTACTGCATTACGTATGAGTGGCAAGGAAGACAGCCGACTGACAACAACCTGGAGTGACTAGGTAAAAATAGCCTGTCCCACATTGTGCTAGACTCTAGACCAAACCAGACAAAGTGCAGGCAGTCTAGACAGCACCACACAACCTATCAGAGTCGAGAGTTATTGCCAGCTATGGTCACTTTCCAGACAATTCTTCTTCTTCTTCATCTTCTTCTTCTTCTTCTTCTTGATTTTCCGGTACTCTCCCGGCTTGGGTTGTGGCAGGCAAAGAGTACGTAACCTTTATTCGGCGCATGTACACGCCCTCATTTACAGGCTATCTCCCCCAACCAGTGAACCAGGGACTGAGGGTTGACGATGGGGCCCCGTCGTTCAATCAGTACCCAGGTTCCAGCCAATGAAAAGATGGTTTTGGCAATCGCAGAGGTGATGTGGGTACCACTCTCCTGTCTGCCCTTGTCATTCCCTTTCTAGAGCTGGTTGAAGCACGGTCTGCTCTCTAGTGGTATCTATTCTGCCTTGCTTACCGTGGAGTGCACTAATACCTATTGCTGTACATAGTGTATATAGTGTACATACTTCTGCTCTAAATTGGTGAAGGATAATACAAGTCAAAAGGTTTTTCTGCTGTGTTTATTTTGCTCCCATTACACCCAGGATAACAGGCCTTTGGAACTCCTGGGTTGTAATATGGGTCTTTTCCAGATGGTGACCCTGCCTTGGCTCCCTATCGTGGGAGTGTCTGCCATGGGAGGAGGTACAAGTACCTCCTCATCTTCTGGGACCAATTGTCCCCAGGCCTAGACCCACTCCCAGCCCTCACGGGGCTTGTAGGGAGAAGCCGGTGAAACTCTGGGACATTCTCTTCATGTTAACGTACTACACAGAAACGCTGTTCACTTAAAAACACAAATCATAGATAAGATGCACAAAACAGACGAACAGAACTGACAACGCTAAACGGCAAGTTAGTCAAGTCGCCTGAGTTATCAAGTTGAAGTACTGAGACGAGCAACTTAAGAGTGTTGATACTTGGCTGTCACTAGTGAGACCAGATAGTCGTGTCCACCCTGACCACCATCAGCGAGTCATGTCCACCCCTCACATACTTTACCAACATAACATCACATTATTGTAGCACAGAATCGCATGGCATCATATTAATGCCACAAATATAACCATACATGCTATAGTAAATATGTGGTAATAGTTTAATTAAATATTAGCCGGTATTCTCCCGGCCCGGGCCTTGTCCAAGTGGTGGCCCGGCCTTGGCTCCCTCTTTAGGGAGTGTCTGAGACCTAAGTCTCCCATGGGAGGAGGCACAAGTACCTCCTCATCTTTGGGACCAACTGTCCCCAGGCCTAGCCACAAGCTAGGCCTCTCTGGTCTGCCATCCCCTCCCCAAGGGGGCAAATGGGAATGACAGTCTTATGAGCTAAAGGCTCGGGCTCAGGCACCTACCCTACCCTAGAAGGGCTGGGCATGGTGTCGATGGGTAATAGTTTAATAATAATCTAATCAATAATAATTAAAATACTGATAATAATATTATTGATAATAGTGTGGCAATATTTTTTTTATAATAGACAGAAATAAGTTTGTAGAATGAAAGAAAAAGGAAAGAAAGGATGGAGAAATTGGAAAGATGATAAAAAGAGGGATAAGCGAGAGGACAAGGAAAAGAGGTTAGAGAAATAGGAAGTGAAATGGGAGGGAAGGGAGGCTGGAGGAGGCGTTGAGAAGGAAGAGAGGAGCTGGAAGTTTGAATGAGGGAATAGAGTGACGAGAAAGAGAAGGGAAGATAGAAGTGAGGGACATATCAGGGGGGACGGAAAATAGAGGGAAGGGATGAAAGTGAAGAGAGGCGGATGGGAGAATAGAGGAAAGGGGATAAGAAAGAGACAAGGAAGGAACGGCACAAAAAGATACGAGTAAAGAGAGAATAGGAGTATTGAGCGAAGGGACGAGACAAAGGATAGAAGAAAAAGAGGATAGAGAAAAAGGAAAAGAGAGAAGACAGAAGAAAAGAGAATAGAGGGAGAGAATGGAAGTGAAAAAATGAAGGAAGAGAGAGAGAGAGAGAAGAGGCACCGAAGTAGAGGGAGAGAAAGACTGGCTAAGGGACTGAAATATTTGAGAAGGAACTTAACGTATTGAGAGTGACGACCTGTGCTGAGTGCTGCTGGGACCACTGAGTGACGACCTGTCTGCTGAGTGCTGCTGGGACCACTGAGTGACGACGTGTCTGCTGAGTGCTGCTGGGACCACTGAGTGACGACCTGTCTGCTGAGTGCTGCTGGGACCACTGAGTGACGACGTGTCTGCTGAGTGCTGCTGGGACCACTGAGTGACGACCTGTCTGCTGAGTGCTGCTGGGACCACTGAGTGACGACGTGTCTGCTGAGTGCTGCTGGGACCACTGAGTGACGACCTGTCTGCTGAGTGCTGCTGGGACCACTGAGTGACGACGTGTCTGCTGAGTGCTGCTGGGACCACTGAGTGACGACCTGTCTGCTGAGTGCTGCTGGGACCACTGAGTGACGACGTGTCTGCTGAGTGCTGCTGGGACCACTGAGTGACGACCTGTCTGCTGAGTGCTGCTGGGACCACTGAGTGACGACCTGTCTGCTGAGTGCTGCTGGGACCACTGAGTGACGACCTGTCTGCTGAGTGCTGCTGGGACCACTGAGTGACGACCTGTCTGCTGAGTGCTGCTGGGACCACTGAGTGACGACCTGTCTGCTGAGTGCTGCTGGGACCATGAGTGACGACCTGTCTGCTGAGTGCTGCTGGGACCACTGAGTGACGACCTGTCTGCTGAGTGCTGCTGGGACCACTGAGTGACGACCTGTCTGCTGAGTGCTGCTGGGACCACTGAGTGACGACCTGTCTGCTGAGTGCTGCTGGGACCACTGAGTGACGACCTGTCTGCTGAGTGCTGCTGGGACCACTGAGTGACGACCTGTCTGCTGAGTGCTGCTGGGACCACTGAGTGACGACCTGTCTGCTGAGTGCTGCTGGGACCACTGAGTGACGACCTGTCTGCTGAGTGCTGCTGGGACCACTGAGTGACGACCTGTCTGCTGAGTGCTGCTGGGACCACTGAGTGACGACCTGTCTGCTGAGTGCTGCTGGGACCACTGAGTGACGACCTGTCTGCTGAGTGCTGCTGGGACCACTGAGTGACGACCTGTCTGCTGAGTGCTGCTGGGACCACTGAGTGACGACCTGTCTGCTGAGTGCTGCTGGGACCACTGAGTGACGACCTGTCTGCTGAGTGCTGCTGGGACCACTGAGTGACGACCTGTCTGCTGAATGCTGCTGGGACCACTGAGTGACGACCTGTCTGCTGAGTGCTGCTGGGACCACTAAGTGACGACCTGTCTGCTGAGTGCTGCTGGGACCACTGAGTGACGACCTGTCTGCTGAGTGCTGCTGGGACCACTGAGTGACGACGTGTCTGCTGAGTGCTGCTGGGACCACTGAGTGACGACCTGTCTGCTGAGTGCTGCTGGGACCACTGAGTGACGACCTGTCTGCTGAGTGCTGCTGGGACCACTGAGTGACGACCTGTCTGCTGAGTGCTGCTGGGACCACTGAGTGACGACCTGTCTGCTGAGTGCTGCTGGGACCACTGAGTGACGACCTGTCTGCTGAGTGCTGCTGGGACAACTGAGTGACGACCTGTCTGCTGAGTGCTGCTGGGACCACTGAGTGACGACCTGTCTGCTGAGTGCTGCTGGGACCACTGAGTGACGACCTGTCTGCTGAGTGCTGCTGGGACCACTGAGTGACGACCTGTCTGCTGAGTGCTGCTGGGACCACTGAGTGACGACCTGTCTGCTGAGTGCTGCTGGGACCACTGAGTGACGACCTGTCTGCTGAGTGCTGCTGGGACCACTGAGTGACGACCTGTCTGCTGAGTGCTGCTGGGACCACTGAGTGACGACCTGTCTGCTGAGTGCTGCTGGGACAACTGAGTGACGACCTGTCTGCTGAGTGCTGCTGGGACCACTGAGTGACGACCTGTCTGCTGAGTGCTGCTGGGACCACTGAGTGACGACCTGTCTGCTGAGTGCTGCTGGGACCACTGAGTGACGACCTGTCTGCTGAGTGCTGCTGGGACCACTGAGTGACGACCTGTCTGCTGAGTGCTGCTGGGACCACTGAGTGACGACCTGTCTGCTGAATGCTGCTGGGACCACTGAGTGACGACCTGTCTGCTGAGTGCTGCTGGGACCACTGAGTGACGACCTGTCTGCTGAATGCTGCTGGGACCACTGAGTGACGACCTGTCTGCTGAATGCTGCTGGGACCACTGAGTGACGACCTGTCTGCTGAATGCTGCTGGGACCACTGAGTGACGACCTGTCTGCTGAGTGCTGCTGGGACCACTAAGTGACGACCTGTCTGCTGAGTGCTGCTGGGACCACTGAGTGACGACCTGTCTGCTGAGTGCTGCTGGGACCACTGAGTGACGACCTGTCTGCTGAATGCTGCTGGGACCACTGAGTGACGACCTGTCTGCTGAGTGCTGCTGGGACCACTTAGTGACGACCTGTCTGCTGAGTGCTGCTGGGACCACTGAGTGACGACCTGTCTGCTGAGTGCTGCTGGGACCACTGAGTGACGACCTGTCTGCTGAGTGCTGCTGGGACCACTGAGTGACGACCTGTCTGCTGAGTGCTGCGGGGACCACTGAGTGACGATCTGTCTTCTGAGTGCTGCTGGGACCACTGTGTGACGATCTGACTGCTGAGTGCTGCTGGGACCACTGTGTGACGACCTGTCTGCTGAGACCACTGAATGATGACCTGTCTGCTGAGTGCTGCTGGGACCACTGTGTGACGACCTGTCTGCTAAATGCTGCTGGGACCACTGAATGACGACCTGTCTGCTGAGTGCTGCTGGGACCACTGAGTGACGACCTGTCTGCTGAGTGCTACTGGGACTGTGTAACGACCTATCTGCTGAATGCTGCTGGGACCACTGTGTGACGACCTATCTGCTGAGTGCTGCTGTGACTACTGTGCGACGACCTGTCTGCTGAGTGCTGTTGGGACCACTGAGTGACGACCTGTCTGCTGAGTGCTGCTGGGACCTCTGTGCGACGACCTGTCTGCTGAGTGCTGTTGGGACCACTGAGTGACGACCTGTCTGCTGAGTGCTGCTGGGACCTCTGTGCGACGACCTGTCTGCTGAGTGCTCTTGGGACCACTGAGTGACGACCTGTCTGCTGAGTGCTGCTGGGACCACTGAGTGACAACGTCTCTGCTGAATGCTGCTGGGACTGTGTGACGACCTGTCTGCTGAGTGCTGCTTGGGCCACTGTGTGACGACCTATCTGCTGAGTGCTGCTGGGACCACTGAGTGACGACCTGTCTGCTGAGTGCTGCTGGGACCACTGACGACCTGACTGAAGAGTGCTGCTGGGACTACTGAGTGACGATCTGTCTGCTGAGTGCTACTGGGACCACTGAGTGACGACCTGTCTGCTGAGTGCTGCTGGAACCACTGAGTGACGACCTGTCTGCTGAGTGCTGCTGGGACCACTGAGTGACGACCTGTCTGCTGAGTGCTGCTGGGACCACTGTGTGACGACCTATCTGCTGAGTGCTGCTGTGACTACTGTGCGACGACCTGTCTGCTGAGTGCTGTTGGGACCACTGAGTGACGACCTGTCTGCTGAGTGCTGCTGGGACCTCTGTGCGACGACCTGTCTGCTGAGTGCTCTTGGGACCACTGAGTGACGACCTGTCTGCTGAGTGCTGCTGGGACCACTGAGTGACGACCTGTTTGCTGAGTGCTGCTGGGACCACTGTGTGACGACCTGTCTGCTGAGTGCTGCTGGGACCACTGTGTGACGACGTGTCTCCTGGTTACTATAATGTGTATATGCTGGTCGTATACCAAGTATACCAAACTGGGATGAGAATGAAATTAGCTTTCAAGCTCCCACTCTACCTTATGTTCTCGGACCAAGAGTAACACACCTAGCTTTGCTGGGTGCTTAGTTCATGTAACATTGGGTAGTCCTGGTGGTTAAGGTGTGATGTGGTTCTGGCTCAAAATGGCCGGTCAGTACAACATGGGTTCGAATCTTTGACTAGCGCAGTGTCGTTATTGATCAACACCACTCGTCCATGGTTACAGTAATACATATTGCTACTGACCAGGGATCAAACCCATGACATTTACTCAGCCTCCTGGGACGCCGGGGTATATTTCTCTACACCTTTATTCACTCGGCCACCATAATACTTAACTTCATTTACTCAGGGAACATAGAGTTTGTTTTCTGAAGAGAACACATTCGTGACCGTGAGTACTACAGGACTAATTTTATTTTTCTTCTGTATGGATTATCAGTCTTCACGAGCAGCACACATATTAATGTATCCACAGAACAAAGTGGTTTTAAGCAAATACACTACTGAAACTGACCTGGAATCGAATCCTTGACATTTATCCAGCTTCCAGAGACATACGAATGTGCTAGTATCAGGAAACATACCCAGTGTTCACTGGGCACCTGATGTTTGGTAGCGTGGTGATTGAGAGGATCAAGGCATCCAGAATTTGCTCAATGGGAAGTACAGTGCCTGCACTCTGAAGGAGGGTGTTAATGTTGCAGATTAATAACAGTAGTGTTAATGCGCCTCTGGCAAAACTGTGAGGGAGTGAATGCAAGTTTTTCTTTTTCGGGCCACCCAATATATATATATATATATATATATATATATATATATATATATATATATATATATATATATATATATATATATATATATATATATATATATATGCAATAAGATCACAGTAAACAGGTGATTTCAGAATATGCAAAACAACCACTCTGAAAGAATAGAGAAATTCTAAGCGCTTTCGTGACTTCTCACATTATCACTGATAATGTGAGTAGTCACGAGAGCGCTTGGAATTTCTCTATTCTTTCAGAGTGGTTGTTTTGCATATATATATATATATATATATATATATATATATATATATATATATTTATATATATTTATATACATATATATATATGTATATTTTATTATTATCACACTGGCCGATTCCCACCAAGGCAGGGTGGCCCGAAAAAGAAAAACTTTCACCATCATTCACTCCATCACTGTCTTGCCAGAAGGGTGCTTTACACTACAGTTTTTGAACTGCAACATTAACACCCCTCCTTCAGAGTGCAGGCACTGTACTTCCCATCTCCAGAACTCAAGTCCGGCCTGCCGGTTTCCCTGAACCCCTTCATAAATGTTACTTTGCTCACACTCCAACAGCACGTCAAGTATTAAAAACCATTCGTCTCCATTCACTCCTATCAAACACGCTCACGCACGCCTGCTGGAAGTCCAAGCCCCTCGCACACAAAACCTCCTTTACCCCCTCCCTCCAACCTTTCCTAGGCCGACCCGTACCCCGCCTTCCTTCCACTACAGACTGATACACTCTTGAAGTCATTCTGCTTCGCTCCATTCTCTCTACACGTCCGAACCACCTCAACAACCCTTCCTCAGCCCTCTGGACAACAGTTTTGGTAATCCCGCACCTCCTCCTAACTTCCAAACTACGAATTCTCTGCATTATATTCACACCACACATTGCCCTCAGACATGACATCTCCACTGCCTCCAGCCTTCTCCTCGCTGCAACATTCATCACCCATGCTTCACACCCATATAAGAGTGTTGGTAAAACTATACTTTCATACATTCCCCTCTTTGCCTCCAAGGACAAAGTTCTTTGTCTCCACAGACTCCTAAGTGCACCACTCACCCTTTTCCCCTCATCAATTCTATGATTCACCTCATCCTTCATAGACCCATCCGCTGACACGTCCACTCCCAAATATCTGAATACATTCACCTCCTCCATACTCTCTCCCTCCAATCTGATATCCAATCTTTCATCACCTAATATTTTTGTTATCCTCATAACCTTACTCTTTCCTGTATTCACTTTTAATTTTCTTCTTTTGCACACCCTACCAAATTCATCCACCAATCTCTGCAACTTCTCTCCAGAATCTCCCAAGAGCATGGTGTCATCAGCAAAGAGCAACTGTGACAACTCCCACTCTATGTGTGATTCTTTATCTTTTAACTCCACGCCTCTTGCCAAGACCCTCGCATTTACTTCTCTTACAACCCCATCTATAAATATATTAAACAACCACGGTGACATCACACATCCCTGTCTAAGGCCTACTTTTACTGGGAAATAATTTCCCTCTTTCCTATGTACTCTAACTTGAGCCTCACTATCCTCGTAAAAACTCTTCACTGCTTTCAGTAACCTACCTCCTACACCTGCAACATCTGCCACATTGCCCCCCTATCCACCCTGTCATACGCCTTTTCCAAATCCATAAATGCCACAAAGACCTCTTTAGCCTTATCTAAATACTGTTCACTTATATGTTTCACTGTAAACACCTGGTCCACACACCCCCTACTTTTCCTAAAGCCTCCTTGCTCATCTGCTATCCTATTCTCAGTCTTACTTTTAATTCTTTCAATAATAACTCTACCATACACTTTACCAGGTATACTCAACAGACTTATCCCCCTATAATTTTTGCACTCTCTTTTGTTCCCTTTGCCTTTATACAAAGGAACTATGCATGCTCTCTGCCAATCCGTAGGTACCTTACCCTCTTCCATACATTTATTAAATAATTGCACCAACCACTCCAAAACTATATCCCCACCTGCTTTTAACATTTCTATCTTTATCCCATCAATCCCGGCTGCCTTACCCCCTTTCATTTTACCTACTGCCTCACGAACTTCCCTCACACTCGCAACTGGCTCTTCCTCACTCCTACAAGATGTTATTCCTCCTTGCCCTATACACGGAATCACAGCTTCCCTATCTTCATCAACATTTAACAATTCCTCAAAATATTCCCTCCATCTTCCCAATACCTCTAACTCTCCATTTAATAACTCTCCTCTCCTATTTTTTAACTGACAAATTCTCTAGGCTTCTTTAACTTGTTAATCTCACTCCAAAACTTTTTCTTATTTTCAACAAAATTTGTTGATAACATCTCACCCACTCTCTCATTTGCTCTCTTTTTACATTGCTTCACCACTCTCTTAACCTCTCTTTTTCTCCATATACTCTTCCCTCCTTGCATCACTTCTACTTTGTAAAAACTTCTCATATGCTAACTTTTTCTCCCTTACTACTCTCTTTACAACATCATTCCACCAATCGCTCCTCTTCCCTCCCGCACCAACTTTCCTGTAACCACAAACTTCTGCTGAACACTCTAACACTACATTTTTAAACCTACCCCATACCTCTTCGACCCCATTGCCTATGCTCTCATTAGCCCATCTATCCTCCAATAGCTGTTTATTTCTTTCCCTAACTGCCTCCTCTTTTAGTTTATGAACCTTCACCTCTCTCTTCCCTGATGCTTCTATTCTCCTTGTATCCCATCTACCTTTTACTCTCAGTGTAGCTACAACTTGAAAGTGATCTGATATATCTGTGGCCCCTCTATAAACATGTACATCCTGAAGTCTACTCAACAGTCTTTTATCTACCAACACATAATCCAACAAACTACTGTCATTTCGCCCTACATCATATCTTGTATACTTATTTATCCTCTTTTTCTTAAAATATGTATTACCTATAACTAAACCCCTTTCTATGCAAAGTTCAATCAAAGGGCTCCCATTATCATTTACACCTGGCACCCCAAACTTACCTACCACACCCTCTCTAAAAGTTTCTCCTACTTTAGCATTCAGGTCCCCTACCACAATTACTCTCTCACTTGGTTCAAAGGCTCCTATACATTCACTTAACATCTCCCAAAATCTCTCTCTCTCCTCTGCATTCCTCTCTTCTCCAGGTGCATACACGCTTATTATGACCCACTTCTCGCATCCAACCTTTACTTTAATCCACATAATTCTTGCATTTACACATTCATATTCTCTTTTCTCCTTCCATAACTGATCATTCAACATTACTGCTACCCCTTCCTTTGCTCTAATTCTCTCAGATACTCCAGATTTAATCCCATTTATTTCCCCCCACCGAAACTCCCCTACCCCCTTCAGCTTTGTTTCGCTTAGGGCCAGGACATCCAACTTCTTTTCATTCATAACATCAGCAATCATCTGTTTCTTGTCATCCGCACTACATCCACGCACATTCAAGCGTCCCAGTTTTATAAAGTTTTTCTTCTTCTCTTTTTTAGTAAATGTCTACAGGAGAAGGGGTTACTAGCCCATTGCTCCCGGCATTTTAGTCGCCTCATACGATACGCATGGCTTACGGAGGAAAAATTCTTTTCCACTTCCCCATGGACAATAGAAGAAATAAAGAAGAACAAGAGCTATGTAGAAAAAGGAGAAAAACCTAGATGTATGTATATATATATGCATGTGCATGTCTGTGAAGTGTGACCAAAGTGTAAGTTGGATAGCAAGATATCCTGTTATCACAGCGTGTTTATGAGACAGAGAAAAGACACCAGCAATCGT
>NC_091363.1:20836803-20869303 GCF_038502225.1 Cherax quadricarinatus | reverse complement strand
AAGGTAGGTGTGGTGGAGGGCGGGGAGAGGTGGAGAGGGAAGGAAGGTAGGTGTGGTGGGAGGCAGGAGAGGTGGGAAGAAGAAGGTGGAGTGTAGTGGAGGGCAGGAGAGGTGGAGGAAGGAAGGTAGGTGATGGAGGGCAGGAGAGGTGGAGGAAGGAAAGACAGGTGTGGTGGGAGGCAGAGAGAGGTGGAGGGAAGGAAGGGTAGGTGTGGTGGAGGGCCAGGAGTGGTGGAGGAAGGAAGATAGGTGTGGTGGAGGGCAGGAGTGGTGGAGGGAAGGAAGGGTAGGTGTGGTGGAGGGCAGGGTGGTGGAGGGAAGGAAGGTGGGGTGTGGTGGAGGGCAGGAGTGGTGGAGGTAGGTGGTGGAGGGCACGCAGGAGTGGTGGAGGAAGGAAGGGTAGGTGTGGTGGAGGGCAGGAGTGGTGGAGGAAGGGAAAGGTGGGGTGTGGTGGAGGGGCAGGAGGTGGAGAGGGGAGAAGGTAGGTGTGATGGAGGGCAGGAGAGGTGGAGGAAGGAGGCTAGGTGTGGTGGAGGGCAGGGTGGTGGAGGAAGGAAGGTAGGTGTGATGGAGGCAGGAGGTGGAGAGGAGAAAGACAGGTGATGGAGGGCAGGAGAGGTGGGAGGGAAGGAAGGGTAGGTGTGATGGAGGGCAGGAAGGTGGAGGGAAGGGAAAGGTGGGTGTGATGGAGGGCAGAGATGAAGTGGAGGAAGGACAGGTAGGTGTGGTGGAGGGCAGGAGTGGTGGAGGGGAAGAGAGGGTAGGTGTGGTGGAGGCAGGAGTGGGTGGAGGGGAAGGAAGGATATCACATTTCATTTCTTCCTTGCGAAAATTAACATTTCTGTCTTGGTCTCATCAGCCTCCAGCTGCTTTACCCTCTTTCATTCTTCCACAGCCTCATGTACCTCCCCCACGTCTACCTTCTACCACGTCTACCTTCTACCCACAGCCTCATGCACCTCCCCCACGTCTACCTTCTACCAACAGCCTCATGTACCTCCCCCACGTCTACCTTCTACCAACAGCCTCATGTACCTCCCCCCCGTCTACCTTCTACCCACAGCCTCATGCACCTCCCCCACGTCTACCTTCTACCCACAGCCTCATGCACCTCCCCCACGTCTACCTTCTACCAACAGCCTCATGTACCTCCCCCACGTCTACCTTCTACCAACAGCCTCATGTACCTCCCCCACGTCTACCTTCTACCCACAGCCTCATGCACCTCCCCCACGTCTACCTTCTACCAACAGCCTCATGCACCTCCCCCACGTCTACCTTCTACCAACAGCCTCATGTACCTCCCCCACGTCTACCTTCTACCAACAGCCTCATGTACCTCCCCCACGTCTACCTTCTACCCACAGCCTCATGCACCTCCCCCACGTCTACCTTCTACCCACAGCCTCATGTACCTCCCCCACGTCTACCTTCTACCAACAGCCTCATGTACCTCCCCAACGTCTACCTTCTACCCACAGCCTCATGCACCTCCCCCACGTCTACCTTCTACCAACAGCCTCATGCACCTCCCCCACGTCTACCTTCTACCCACAGCCTCATGCACCTCCCCCACGTCTACCTTCTACCAACAGCCTCATGTACCTCCCCCACGTCTACCTTCTACCAACAGCCTCATGTACCTCCCCCACGTCTACCTTCTACCCACAGCCTCATGCACCTCCCCCACGTCTACCTTCTACCAACAGCCTCATGCACCTCCCCCACGTCTACCTTCTACCAACAGCCTCATGTACCTCCCCCACGTCTACCTTCTACCAACAGCCTCATGTACCTCCCCCACGTCTACCTTCTACCCACAGCCTCATGCACCTCCCCCACGTCTACCTTCTACGAACAGCCTCATGCACCTCCCCCACGTCTACCTTCTACCAACAGCCTCATGTACCTCCCCCACGTCTACCTTCTACCAACAGCCTCATGTACCTCCTCCACGTCTACCTTCTACCCACAGCCTCATGCACCTCCCCCACGTCTACCTTCTACCCACAGCCTCATGCACCTCCCCCACGTCTACCTTCTACCCACAGCCTCATGCACCTCCCCCACGTCTACCTTCTACCCACAGCCTCATGCACCTCCCCCACGTCTACCTTCTACCCACAGCCTCATGTACCTCCCCCACGTCTACCTTCTACCCACAGCCTCATGCACCTCCCCCACGTCTACCTTCTACCCACAGCCTCATGTACCTCCCCCACGTCTACCTTCTACCCACAGCCTCATGTACCTCCCCCACGTCTACCTTCTACCCACAGCCTCATGCACCTCCCCCACGTCTACCTTCTACCCACAGCCTCATGCACCTCCCCCACGTCTGCCTTCTACCCACAGCCTCATGCACCTCCACCACGTCTACCTTCTACCCACAGCCTCATGCACCTCCCCCACGTCTACCTTCTACCAACAGCCTCATGTACCTCCCCCACGTCTACCTTCTACCCACAGCCTCATGCACCTCCCCCACGTCTGCCTTCTACCAACAGCCTCATGTACCTCCCCCACGTCTACCTTCTACCCACAGCCTCATGCACCTCCCCCACGTCTACCTTCTACCAACAGCCTCATGTACCTCCCCCACGTCTACCTTCTACCCACAGCCTCATGTACCTCCCCCACGTCTACATTCTACCCACAGCCTCATGCACCTCCCCCACGTCTACCTTCTACCAACAGCCTCATGCACCTCCCCCACGTCTACATTCTACCAACAGCCTCATGTACCTCCCCCACGTCTACCTTCTACCAACAGCCTCATGTACCTCCCCCACGTCTACCTTCTACCAACAGCCTCATGTACCTCCCCCACGTCTACCTTCTACCCACAGCCTCATGCACCTCCCCCACGTCTGCCTTCTACCAACAGCCTCATGTACCTCCCCCACGTCTACCTTCTACCCACAGCCTCATGTACCTCCCCCACGTCTACCTTCTACCCACAGCCTCATGCACCTCCCCCACGTCTACCTTCTACCAACAGCCTCATGCACCTCCCCCACGTCTACCTTCTACCAACAGCCTCATGTACCTCCCCCACGTCTACCTTCTACCAACAGCCTCATGTACCTCCCCCACGTCTACCTTCTACCCACAGCCTCATGCACCTCCCCCACGTCTACCTTCTACCCACAGCCTCATGTACCTCCCCCACGTCTACCTTCTACCAACAGCCTCATGTACCTCCCCCACGTCTACCTTCTACCCACAGCCTCATGCACCTCCCCCACGTCTACCTTCTACCAACAGCCTCATGTACCTCCCCCACGTCTATTTTCTACCAACAGCCTCATGTACCTCCCCCACGTCTACCTTCTACCCACAGCCTCATGCACCTCCCCCACGTCTACCTTCTACCAACAGCCTCATGAACCACCCCCACGTCTACCTTCTACCAACAGCCTCATGTACCTCCCCCACGTCTACCTTCTACCAACAGCCTCATGTACCTCCCCCACGTCTACCTTCTACCCACAGCCTCATGCACCTCCCCCACGTCTACCTTCTACCCACAGCCTCATGTACCTCCCCCACGTCTACCTTCTACCAACAGCCTCATGTACCTCCCCCACGTCTACCTTCTACCCACAGCCTCATGCACCTCCTCCACGTCTACCTTCTACCAACAGCCTCATGCACCTCCCCCACGTCTACCTTCTACCCACAGCCTCATGCACCTCCCCCACGTCTACCTTCTACCAACAGCCTCATGTACCTCCCCCACGT
This sequence comes from Cherax quadricarinatus, assembly GCF_038502225.1. Taxonomy (NCBI): domain Eukaryota; kingdom Metazoa; phylum Arthropoda; class Malacostraca; order Decapoda; family Parastacidae; genus Cherax; species Cherax quadricarinatus. The sequence goes on along the minus strand of NC_091363.1, from coordinate 20,865,559 downwards.
CTACCTTCTACCAACAGCCTCATGTACCTCCCCCACGTCTACCTTCTACCCACAGCCTCATGCACCTCCCCCACGTCTACCTTCTACCAACAGCCTCATGCACCTCCCCCACGTCTACCTTCTACCAACAGCCTCATGTACCTCCCCCACGTCTACCTTCTACCAACAGCCTCATGTACCTCCCCCACGTCTACCTTCTACCCACAGCCTCATGCACCTCCCCCACGTCTACCTTCTACCAACAGCCTCATGCACCTCCCCCACGTCTACCTTCTACCAACAGCCTCATGTACCTCCCCCACGTCTACCTTCTACCAACAGCCTCATGTACCTCCTCCACGTCTACCTTCTACCCACAGCCTCATGCACCTCCCCCACGTCTACCTTCTACCCACAGCCTCATGCACCTCCCCCACGTCTTCCTTCTACCCACAGCCTCATGCACCTCCCCCACGTCTACCTTCTACCCACAGCCTCATGCACCTCCCCCACGTCTACCTTCTACGCACAGCCTCATGCACCTCCCCCACGTCTGCCTTCTACCCACAGCCTCATGCACCTCCCCCACGTCTACCTTCTACCCACAGCCTCATGTACCTCCCCCACGTCTACCTTCTACCCACAGCCTCATGCACCTCCCCCACGTCTACCTTCTACCCACAGCCTCATGCACCTCCCCCACGTCTACCTTCTACCCACAGCCTCATGCACCTCCCCCACGTCTGCCTTCTACCCACAGCCTCATGCACCTCCCCCACGTCTACCTTCTACCCACCGCCTCATGTACCTCCCCCACGTCTACCTTCTACCCACAGCCTCATGCACCTCCCCCACGTCTGCCTTCTACCCACAACCTCATGCACCTCCCCCACGTCTACCTTCTACCCACAGCCTCATGCACCTCCCCCACGTCTGCCTTCTACCCACAGCCTCATGCACCTCCCCCACGTCTACCTTCTACCCACAGCCTCATGCACCTCCCCCACGTCTGCCTTCTACCCACAGCCTCATGCACCTCCCCCACGTCTACCTTCTACCAACAGCCTCATGCACCTCCCCCACGTCTACCTTCTACCCACAGCCTCATGCACCTCCCCCACGTCTACCTTCTACCCACAGCCTCATGCACCTCCCCCACGTCTGCCTTCTACCCACAGCCTCATGCACCTCCCCCACGTCTACCTTCTACCAACAGCCTCATGCACCTCCCCCACGTCTACCTTCTACCCACAGCCTCATGCACCTCCCCCACGTCTACCTTGTACCCACAGCCTCATGCACCTCCCCCACGTCTGCCTTCTACCCACAGCCTCATGCACCTCCCCCACGTCTTCCTTCTACCCACAGCCTCATGCACCTCCCCCACGTCTACCTTCTACCCACAGCCTCATGCACCTCCCCCACGTCGACCTTCTACCAACAGCCTCATGCACCTCCCCCACGTCTACCTTCTACCAACAGCCTCATGCACCTCCCCCACGTCTACCTTCTACCAACAGCCTCATGCACCTCCCCCACGTCTACCTTCTACCCACAGCCTCATGCACCTCCCCCACGTCTACCTTCTACCCACAGCCTCATGCACCTCCCCCACGTCTACCTTCTACCCACAGCCTCATGCACCTCCCCCACGTCTACCTTCTACCCACAGCCTCATGCACCTCCCCCACGTCTACCTTCTACCCACAGCCTCATGCACCTCCCCCACGTCTACCTTCTACCCACAGCCTCATGCACCTCCCCCACGTCTACCTTCTACCCACAGCCTCAAGCACCTCCCCCACGTCTACCTTCTACCCACAGCCTCATGCACCTCCCCCACGTCTACCTTCTACCCACAGCCTCATGCACCTCCCCCACGTCTACCTTCTACCCACAGCCTCATGCACCTCCCCCCGGTCTACCTTCTACCCACAGCCTCATGCACCTCCCCCACGTCTACCTTCTACCCACAGCCTCATGCACCTCCCCCACGTCTACCTTCTACCCACAGCCTCATGCACCTCCCCCACGTCTACCTTCTACCCACAGCCTCATGCACCTCCCCCACGTCCACCTTCTACCCACAGCCTCATGCACCTCCCCCACGTCTACCTTCTACCCACAGCCTCATGCACCTCCCCCACGTCTACCTTCTACCCACAGCCTCATGCACCTCCCCCACGTTTGCCTTCTACCCACAGCCTCATGTACCTCCCCCACGTCTACCTTCTACCCACAGCCTCAGGCACCTCCCCCACGTCGACCTTCTACCCACAGCCGCATGTACCTCCCCCACGTCTGCCTTCTACCCACAGCCTCATGCACCTCCCCCAAGTCTACCTTCTACCCACAGCCTCATGTACCTCCCCCACGTCTACCGTCTACCCACAGCCTCATGCACCTCCCCCACGTCTACCTTCTACCCACAGCCTCATGCACCTCCCCCACGTCTGCCTTCTACCCACAGCCTCATGCACCTCCCCCACGTCTGCCTTCTACCCACAGCCTCATGAACCTCCCCCACGTCCACCTTCTACCCACAGCCTCATGCACCTCCCCCACGTCTACCTTCTACCCACAGCCTCATGCACCTCCCCCACGTTTGCCTTCTACCCACAGCCTCATGTACCTCCCCCACGTCTACCTTCTACCCACAGCCTCATGCACCTCCCCCACGTCTACCTTCTACCCACAGCCTCATGTACCTCCCCCACGTCTGCCTTCTACCCACAGCCTCATGCACCTCCCCCACGTCTACCTTCTACCCACAGCCTCATGTACCTCCCCCACGTCTACCTTCTACCCACAGCCTCATGCACCTCCCCCACGTCTACCTTCTACCCACAGCCTCATGCACCTCCCCCACGTCTGCCTTCTACCCACAGCCTCATGCACCTCCCCCACGTCTGCCTTCTACCCACAGCCTCATGCACCTCCCCCACGTCTACCTTCTACCCACAGCCTCATGCACCTCCCCCACGTCTACCTTCTACCCACAGCCTCATGCACCTCCCCCACGTCTGCCTTCTACCCACAGCCTCATGCACCTCCCCCACGTCTACCTTCTACCCACAGCCTCATGCACCTCCCCCACGTCTACCTTCTACCCACAACCTCATGCACCTCCCCCACGTCTGCCTTCTACCCACAGCCTCATGCACCTCCCCCACGTCTGCCTTCTACCCACAGCCTCATGCACCTCCCCCACGTCTGCCTTCTACCCACAGCCTCATGCACCTCCCCCACGTCTGCCTTCTACCCACAGCCTCATGCACCTCCCCCACGTCTGCCTTCTACCCACAGCCTCATGCACCTCCCCCACGTCTACCTTCTACCCACAGCCTCATGCACCTCCCCCACGTCTGCCTTCTACCCACAGCCTCATGCACCTCCCCCACGTCTGCCTTCTACCCACAGCCTCATGCACATCCCCCACGTCTACCTTCTACCCACAGCCTCATGCACCTCCCCCACGTCTACCTTCTACCCACAGCCTCATGTACCTCCCCCACGTCTACCTTCTACCCACAGCCTCATGAACCTCCACCACGTCTACCTTCTACCCACAGCCTCATGCACCTCCCCCACGTCTGCCTTCTACCCACAGCCTCATGCACCTCCCCCACGTCTACCTTCTACCCACAGCCTCATGCACCTCCCCCACGTCTACCTTCTACCCACAGCCTCATGTACCTCCCCCACGTCTGCCTTCTACCCACAGCCTCATGCACCTCCCCCACGTCTACCTTCTACCCACAGCCTCATGCACCTCCTCCACGTCTCCCTTCTACCCACAGCCTCATGCACCTCCCCCACGTCTACCTTCTACCCACAGACTCATGGACCTCCCCCACGTCTACCTTCTACCCACAGCCTCATGCACCTCCCCCACGTCTACCTTCTACCCACAGCCTCATGCACCTCCCCCACGTCTACCTTCTACCAACAGCCTCATGCACCTCCCCCACGTCTACCGTCTACCCACAGCCTCAGGCACCTCCTCCACGTCTCCCTTCTACCAACAGCCTCATGCACCTCCCCCAGGTCTACCTTCTACCCACAGACTCATGTACCTCCCTCACGTCTACCTTCTACCCACAGCCTCATGTACCTCCCCCACGTCTACCTTCTACCCACAGCCTCATGAACCTCCCCCACGTCTGCCTTCTACCCACAGCCTCTGCACCTCCCCCACCTCTGCCTTCTACCAACAGCCTCATGCACCTCCCCCACGTCTACCTTCTACCCACAGCCTCATGTACCTCCCCCACGTCTACCTTCTACCCACAGCCTCATGAACCTCCCCCACGTCTGCCTTCTACCCACAGCTTCTGCACCTCCCCCACATCTGCCTTCTACCAACAGCCTCATGCACCTCCCCCACGTCTGCCTTCTACCCACAGCCTCATGCACCTCCCCCACGTCTACCTTCTACCCACAGCCTCATGCACCTCCCCCACGTCTACCTTCTACCCACAGCCTCATGTACCTCCCCCACGTCTGCCTTCTACCCACAGCCTCATGCACCTCCCCCACGTCTACCTTCTACCCACAGCCTCATGCACCTCCCCCACGTCTACCTTCTACCCACAGCCTCATGCACCTCCCCCACGTCTACCTTCTACCCACAGCCTCATGCTCCTCCCCCACGTCTACCTTCTACCCACAGCCTCATGCACCTCCCCCACGTCTACCTTCTACCCACAGCCTCATGCACCTCCCCCACGTCTACCTTCTACCAACAGCCTCATGCACCTCCCTCACGTCTACCTTCTACCCACAGCCTCATGCACCTCCCCCACGTGTACCTTCTACCAACAGCCTCATGCACCTCCCCCACGTCTACCTTCTACCCACAGCCTCATGCACCTCCCCCACGTGTACCTTCTACCAACAGCCTCATGCACCTCCCCCACGTGTACCTTCTACCAACAGCCTCATGCACCTCCCGCACGTGTACCTTCTACCAACAGCCTCATGCACCTCCCCCACGTCTACCTTCTACCCACAGCCTCATGCACCTCCCCCACGTCTACCTTCTACCCACAGCCTCATGCACCTCCCCCACATCTGCCTTCTACCAACAGCCTCATGCACCTCCCCCACGTCTACCTTCTACCCACAGCCTCATGCACCTCCCCCACGTCTACCTTCTACCCACAGCCTCATGCACCTCCCCCACATCTGCCTTCTACCAACAGCCTCATGCACCTCCCCCACGTCTACCTTGTAATAAAGTTGGTAGAATTACCGACAATATGTAAAGTAAAAGGACACAAGTGCAACTAATGTGACATTTATTGTGGCAACGTTTCGCTCTCCAGGAGCTTTATCAAGCCATTACAAACAATTCATGGACACAGAGGGTATATAAAGGCTCAGAGTGAGGTGAATACTAGTGAAGTACCATTTCGATGTTCACTAGTGGTAGTAGTAGTAGTAGTAGTGGTAGTGACAAAAGCAATTAATTCGTACATGAGTAAAAGGATATAAAAGCTATTACTTGGGTAACATAAAAATAGGTTGGACAAATATAAACTGGAATGAGGCAGGTTGTTTCAGTGTTCACTCTCTGTGCTTTGTGTAGTATAACAGGAGAGACTATGTGATGGCAGGGTTTACTGTTTTCAGGAGGATTCTTGCTAAGACTTCGGAGATGGTGAAGCTGCCGTTGTTTTGTTTAATTGTATTCGAAACAGCGATCAGTGCTGATTCGAGGCACTTGCGTGTGCGGAAATTAGTTTCTTTTATCACTAATTGGGCGTCTCTGAATTTCATAAGATGATTGGTGGAATTTCGGTGTTGTACACAGGCGTTGTTTAAGTTCATTGAGGCGGGTGTCGAGGTTTCTTGCTGTTTCACCTACGTAGATCTTGTCACAGCCTCCACAGGGTATAGTGTAAACTCCTGCATTGACTGGTTCGTGGTGCTTGGGTTTTGTCCTGGTTAGATCCTGTCGGACACCGCAACATAATGGACATTTCATGCAGACGTTATTTGGACACCCTTCTTCGTGCTCACAGCTATCGCAACAGACACAACTTCCTACAAGATTGCCTGGCAGAGAAGGTGATCCCTAAGTCTACTCCTGCACAACTCTCCAACTCCAAGCACCCCTTCTCTCCAGCTACCCAAGCTTACTTAACTGAATGTGCCGAAGAACTTTCTAACATCGCTAAGGAAACCTTTGAAACTGCAAGGAATATGAGGGCCAATCTTCAGATTGACCAACACACTGCTGAGCATATTCTCAGCACAGTCACCACAGCTAACCTCCAACAGAAGATCAAACTCAATCGCAAACTTCAGTACCTCTGCACTAACAGTCGGTGGAAGGATATGGGACGCGAATCCCTGATAAACAACTTATCGTCACGCACCTTAACCGACTACGAGAAACAAGCACTGAGTCTGGGACTCAAATTTACCACCAACATACGCAAACCTAACTATCAACTCAATCTTGTTACCAGGAACCATAGACACAGTGACAGCAACTTCCAGAAGGGTTATATACAGGGCCTTCTCACTGCAGCTTTATGTGAACCACCTTCTTCTAATCTTCCTAGAAGATACATCACTGCCCTTAAGGACCTCGCCAACGACCCCAACATTATCGTCACCACCGCCGACAAAGGAGGTGGAGTCGTCATACTCAACACCAGTGACTACAACACTAAAATGATGGACCTTTTGAATGATCAATCTACATACGAACCTATCAGCACTCAACAGTGGGAGACGCTCACCAAAGACTTTCTATACAAAAGCAGACAAATACTCAAACGCACTAGAGAAGGGAAGAAACTTCTGTACTTGTTACCAAGCAACCCTAAACCAGCACACATGTATGGTTTACCCAAGACCCATAAACACAATATTCCTCTCAGACCAATCACGTCAGGAATAGGCAGTGCTCCACACAAACTAGCCGGAGTTCTTGCCAAACATCTTTCCTGCCTTCTGGGGACCATCAGCCCCGCTCATCTTAAACACTCAGGCGACCTTCTCAACCGCATCCGTAACCTCTCCATCCGTAACAAGAAACTAAGCAGTTTGGATGTGACTTCCCTCTTCACAAAAGTACCTACCAAAAAAGCCATCGAGGTTCTACGACGTAAAGTCAACCAGGACCTTAATCTTCCTTTACCTCCCGGAGATTTTGTTGACTTGATTGAACTCTGTGTTAACTTCAACTGTTTTTCCTTCAATAACAAGCTCTACAGACAAACCTACGGCATGGGAATGGGGTCCCCAATAAGTGCCGTCCTAGCCAACTTATACATGGAACACCTAGAGTCTGAACACTTCGCCAACATCATCCCTTCAAGCGTCACTTGGTTACGTTACGTGGACGATGTCCTCGTAATAACTCCAAAACGTTTTGATGTACGGGATCTTCAGGCAAGGCTCAACGCAGTTGAACCAGCGATTCAGTTTACACTAGAAGAAGAGTCCAATGACAAGCTACCTTTCCTCGACGTCCTCATTCACAAAGTAGACAACAACCTAAGATTTCAAGTTTATCGGAAACCCACCAATAAAAATGATCTCACACACTTCTATTCCAGTCAAGATACCAAGACCAAAAGAGGCATCATCATCGGGTTTTTCCTAAGAGCATACCGAATTTGTAGTCCTGAGTTTCTTGACGAGGAATGTACTTACATTCACCAAACATTCACTGAGTTACAATTTCCTTCTTTTTTCATCAAAGACTGCAAGAAAAGAGCTCTTCAGATCATCAATTCTCCACGCATCAACACCGCTCCCAACAAAGTTATAATTCTTCCCAACAGCCAGGTTGCACTAAACGTCTCAAAAGTACTTTCACAAGCTAACACAAGAGTCGCCATCGCTTCTACCACTTCAATAAAGGATCTAACCAGGACAAAACCCAAGCACCACGAACCAGTCAATGCAGGAGTTTACACTATACCCTGTGGAGGCTGTGACAAGATCTACGTAGGTGAAACAGCAAGAAACCTCGACACCCGCCTCAATGAACACATATACGCATGTAGGAACGACAACTTAAACAACGCCTGTGTACAACACCGAAATTCCACCAATCATCTTATGAAATTCAGAGACGCCCAATTAGTGATAAAAGAAACTAATTTCCGCACACGCAAGTGCCTTGAATCAGCACTGATCGCTGTTTCGAATACAATTAAACAAAACAACGGCAGCTTCACCATCTCCGAAGTCTTAGCAAGAATCCTCCTGAAAACAGTAAACCCTGCCATCACATAGTCTCTCCTGTTATACTACACAAAGCACAGAGAGTGAACACTGAAACAAGCTGCCTCATTCCAGTTTATATTTGTCCAACCTATTTTTATGTTACCCAAGTAATAGCTTTTATATCCTTTTACTCATGTACGAATTAATTGCTTTTGTCACTACCACTACTACTACTACTACTACCACTAGTGAACATCGAAATGGTACTTCACTAGTATTCACCTCACTCTGAGCCTTTATATACCCTCTGTGTCCATGTATTGTTTGTAATGGCTTGATAAAGCTCCTGGAGAGCGAAACGTTGCTACAATAAATGTCACATTAGTTGCACTTGTGTCCTTTTACTTTACACGTCTACCTTCTACCCACAGCCTCATGAACCTTCCCCACGTCTGCCTTCTACCCACAGCCTCTGCACCTCCCCCACATCTGCCTTCTACCAACAGCCTCATGCACCTCCCCCACGTCTGCCTTCTACCCACAGCCTCATGCACCTCCCCCACATCTGCCTTCTACCAACAGCCTCATGCACCTCCCCCACGTCTACCTTCTACCAACAGCCTCATGCACCTCCCCCACGTCTACCTTCTACCCACAGCCTCATGTACATCCCCCACGTCTACCTTCTACCCACAGCCTCATGTACCTCCCCCACGTCTACCTTCTACCCACAGCCTCATAAACCTCCCCCACGTCTGCCTTCTACCCACAGCCTCTGCACCTCCCCCACATCTGCCTTCTACCAACAGCCTCATGCACCTCCCCCACGTCTACCTTCTACCCACAGCCTCATGTACCTCCCCCACGTCTACCTTCTACCCACAGCCTCATGAACCTCCCCCACGTCTGCCTTCTACCCACAGCCTCTGCACCTCCCCCACATCTGCCTTCTACCAACAGCCTCATGCACCTCCCCCACGTCTGCCTTCTACCAACAGCCTCATGCACCTCCCCCACATCTGCCTTCTACCAACAGCCTCATGCACCTCCCCCACGTCTGCCTTCTACCCACAGCCTCATGCACCTCCCCCACATCTGCCTTCTACCAACAGCCTCATGCACCTCCCCCACGTCTGCCTTCTACCCACAGCGTCTGCACCTCCCCCACATCTGCCTTCTACCAACAGCCTCATGCACCTCCCCCACGTCTGCCTTCTACCCACAGCGTCTGCACCTCCCCCACATCTGCCTTCTACCAACAGCCTCATGCACCTCCCCCACGTCTGCCTTCTACCCACAGCGTCTGCACCTCCCCCACATCTGCCTTCTACCCACAGCCTCTGCACCTCCCCCACGTCTACCTCTTCTTCACTCCTGAAAGATCTTATTCCTCCCTGGACAATGCACAAAATAACAGCTTCCCTGACTTTATCAGCATTTAACACTTGCTCAAAATACTCATTCCATGTTCTTGAGACCTCCAACTCGCCCTCTAATAACTCTCCTCTTCTGTTTTTAACTGTCAAATTCATTTGTTCCCTAGACTTTCTCAATTTATTGATATCACTGCAAAACTTTCTTATTCTCAGCAAAATTTGTTGACAGCATCTCACCAATTCTCTAGTTTACTCTTCTTTTACGTTCCTTCACCACTCTCTTAACCTCTCTTTTTATTTCCATATACTCGTCCCTTCAAATATTATATCTGCTTTGTGAACATTAAAATGGTATAAAATACCGACAGATTGTTAGGTAAGACACATATGCAACAGTTAGGTATAAGGCCCCATTCTGTCACTTCAACTTCATATTGTTTCAGACAACGGAACAATGCTCTTCTCCAGACTGAGGGACTGACCACCTCAAAACTTTAAGGGTGATGGACTGATTACATCGTCTTCAAGTATCTTCTGCTTCTATCAACTTTTCTGTACTCGACTGAAGAAGCCTACTGTGTAGGCGAAACATTTCGAAATAAGATACCTAACTGTTGCATATGTGTCTTACCTAACATATCTACTTTGTAAAACCATCTTGCATGCTAACTTTTACTCTCTATTCTTCAGCGCATCATTCCACCAGTTGCTCCTCTTCCCTCCAGCACTCACCAGCTTAGATCCACAAACATTTGCTGAACACTAAAACTGCATTCTTAAATCCACCCCACACCTCTCCAGCCTCATTTCCTTTACTCTCACTATAACATCTTTCTACCAATAGTTGTTTATACCTTACCTTAACTGCCCCCTTTAGTTTATAAACCTTCGCCTCTGACAATTCTTTTTTGTATCCCATCGACATTTTATGCTCACTGTAGGTACAACTAAAAAATTATCTAATATATCTGTTGCCCCTCTATAAACATGCACATCCTTTTATCCACCAATATATAGTCCAACAAACTACTGTCATTACGCCCTATATCATATCTTGCATACTTATCATTTTTTCTTATATATAAGAGCATAAGAAAGGAGGAACACTGCAGAAGGCCTACTGGCCTTTGGGTAGAGGTCGTTTTGATAAGGACCTGCCTTGTATGGGCCAGTAGGCCTTCTGCAGTGTTCCTCCATTCTTATGTTATGTTCCTATCAAGACGACCTCTACCCAAAGCTACCTTAGAATTTACTCCCGTACCCAATGACACCAATCGAACCCAGCCCCTCCCATTCATATATTTGTCCAGTCTCTTCTTAAAGCTACCCAAGGTCCTAGCCTCTATCACCCCACTGGGAAGACTGTTCCACGCATCCACAACTCTGTTAGAAAGCCAATACTTACCTATGTCTTTTCTAAATCTAAATTTATCCATCTTAAACCCATTATTTCTGGTTCTTACCTGGTTCGACACCCTCAGTACTTTACTAATATCTCCATTATTTATGCCTGTCATCCACTTATACAATTCAATGATATCTCCCCTCATTCTACGTCTCTCCAGAGAGTGGAGATTCAAGGCTTTAAGTCTATCTTCATACGGGAGGTTCCTTAAACAGTAAATCATTTTAGTCATTCTTCTCTGTATGTTCTCTAATGAGTCTATATCCATCCTGTAGTAAGGAGACCAAAACTGAGCAGCATAATCTAAATGAGGCCTCACTAGTGATGTATAGAGCTGTAAAATAACTTTTTGAACTTCTGTTACTTATACTTCTTGAGATAAATTCTAGTAATTTGTTAACCTTGTTGTGCACACTTAGGCACTGCTGTCTTGGCTTTATATTTCTGTTTACCATGACTCCCAAGTCTTTTTCACATTCTGTATGATCAAGCTCTACTTCACCTAGTTTATAGCTTCGAGGGTTATTTTCATTCCTAAGGGCAAGTACCTTACACTTATCCACATTGAACTTCATCTGCCATTTTCAGACCAAGGCATTAATTTGTCCAAATCCTCCTGGAGTTCATTGCTATCCTCCTCAGAATGAATCATATGACCTATCTTTGTATCATCAGCAAATTTGCTAATGTCACTCGTAATCCCTTCATCAAGGTCATTAATGTAAATTATGAACAAGAGAGGGCCTAAAATTGATCCTTGTGGAACGCCACTAGTGACTAATCCCCATTCAGATTTGACCCCATTAATGAAAACTCTGTTTTCTATTGGTAAGTAATGCCTCAATCCATGCTAGAACTTTACTTCCTATACCATGAGCTGCCACTTTTCTTAAGAGTCTCTTGTGAGGTACTTTACGTTAATGTGTCTAGAAGCCCTAACAATTTCGTCCCAAAGAAGTCTCCCTCTATCTTGATCCAAGCCTGGAGGTCGGTATATTACACCTAGAACTAGTTTTTCTTGTCCTACATACTCAACCCAAACACATTCTGTTGCTGTTCCATCTATTTTTATACCTGTTTTTATGCAACAATTAATATTTTCTTATACATATAATGCAACTCCTCCCCCCTTCCCATTACATCTATCCACATGGAACAACTTAAACCCTTGAATATTACACTCAGCAATCATATCCCGACTCTTTAAATCATACCAGGTTTCAGTTAATGCAATGACATCAAAGTTCCCAGCACACGCTACCAAACGTAGTTCATTAATCTTAATTCCTGCACTTTGACTGTTAGCATAAAATACCATCTTATGTTTCTTTTCTTCTGCACATTTCTCATATTCACCTTTGCTTTTTCTGAAATTATCATTATCCAGAGTTAATCCATGACAGTTACTATTAAGATTCTTAATATCAGAACATAAGTCAATATATCCATACTCATTATTTATCATTTCTAAACCCATACCTCTAACTAATCCTAGTTTAAAGTCCTAACAACCCCCTCAACTGAGCTAGCAAGAAAACCCACACCTGCCCTGGATAAGTGAACCCCATCCCTGGCCATAGAAGTTGTCCCAGTTGTCAATGAATGGTACTGCATTATCCTTACAGTGTTTATCCAGTCAACAATTAATACCAATTGCTCTGGACAACCATGCATTTCCAACACCCCTTCTTGGCAAAATGCCACATATAACAGGGCGCCACCGCCCCCTTCTTCCTAATTGTCTACTGCTGTCCTGAACCTTCTAACTAAATCCTCACTTCTACGCTTGCCTACATCATTGCCTCCAGCACTGAGGCAGATAATAGGATTGATCCCATTACCGTTCATGATGTTGTCAAGCCAGCTAACAATATCCTCCATCCCAGCCCCTGGAAAGCAAACGCTCTGCATCCTACTCCTGTCCTTCAAACAGAAGGCCCTATCCATATACCTAACCTGGCTATCCCCAACAACAACAGTATTCTACCTTCCATGGTGTCGTTCGTCGTGACGATCCCAGTAGTCGACTCACGTTCGTCGGGTAGCACGGAGAATGCATTAATGTTTCCACAACAGCTTCCACGGCAGTCTCTTTCTTCTTCATCGTTTCTACCTTTCCATTCGTCTTCTTGATCGTCAACTTCGTTCCATGCTGTCCAGCCACTGACCAGTTTCCCTTCTTGACCTGAGGACTCACAACAGGAGGACTACTACGAATCCTCTTGTTTTCCTCAGCCAGTCGCCTTATCTCTATCTTCGCTACCCTCAATTCCTCCCTAAGCTGCTGGTAAAGTTGCTCAGTGGAAGGCATCTTTCTATACAAAATTCTATCCAAGACCCCCCTTGCCGCCTCGTCCACTCTTCTGCTTATTCATTGACACTTGTTTATTTACTGGTCAATTAGCAAGAACTCATTTAAAATTAAGTCCATTCTAAAATTTTCTCTTATACGTTTAATGAGGTATATTTTTTCATTCATGTTAATGTAAAAATTTATGATTTTGTACCAGAAGAATCTTAGAAACCTTACCTAACCTTATTATAGCAAGAGCAATTTAATTTAGCCTAATCCACGTAAATATTTTATTTAAGTTTACAATAATTTAATAAACAAACACAATAAAATGTTAATAACGAGAAAAGGCACAATACCGTGACTGGAACGATACACAACCCGCACATAGAAGAGAGGAGCTTACGACGACGTTTCGGTCCGACTTGGACCATTTACAGTCACACTAACGAGAAGGAGAGCAGGATGGGTATTTGTACCTTCTTTAATTTACTTATTTATTTATTTGTTCCCCCCTCCCCCTTTGGTGTTCTTGCTCTGACCCTCTGTGGGCACCTAACTCCCTTGCAGTGCTCCTCTTTCTTAGTATTTGACTGGCCCCTCCTACTACCTCCACACTACTACTTCCTTCCACCTTCACTACTTCCACTACTACTACTACCACTACTACTACCGCTACTACTACCACTTCATGCCTATATATACCCATCCTGCTCTCCTTATTCCCTAGTCAAGGTCATTAATGTAAATTATGAACAACATTGGCCCTATAACTGATCCTTGTGGGACGCCACTTGTGACTGAGTTCCAATCATTTATCTAAATATTTTTGTAAATTCTGTTTTCTATTGGATAGTAATATCTTAACCACAATATGAGTTGCCACTATTTTTATCAGGCTTTTGTGTGATGTTCTATCAAAAGCTTTACTGATAAAATAAATAAATTATATTGTATTATGAACAACCCTCCCGCATGTTTTACTGAAGAAAGTAAATTAGTCAGGCAGGAACAGCTCCTTTTGAACTTATTTTGAGTGTCATGAGTCAAACTATTTATCAAGATAGCTTCTTGATCAGCTATCATTCTAATAATTTGCCTACAATTGGGGTCAGGCTTATTGGTAAATAATTTGATTGGAATGACTCATCCCCTGCTTTTTAAAAATAAGAATTACATTAAATGTCTACCATCTCTCCGACACTACACCTGTTGGAAGAGATATATTACAAAGGTTAGTAAATGATTCAAAAAATTCCACATTGCACTCTAAGAACCCACGAGAAAAGTTCATTGTTGCCTGGGGACTTATTTTGCTTTAATAAGTAAACCTACTTATCATTATATCTGTAGTGGTTAATATTAATTAATTTATTCCCCTCAGGTCTACTCTAATAATTAATTACTGAAGTGAAGATAGACAGGAAACAATCGTTATAAACAGAGGACACCTTTTTTCACTGTCATTAAAGTTTCTCTTACACAATAGTTTTCTTTGGTCGAATACAGAGGAAATGGATAAAGTTCCTGGAAAACGAATAGTTTCCATAATGTGTCATTAGATGCATCAGTGTTCATTTATTTATCATGACGGTATTTCTACCATTATTGCGAATACAGTGGAGATGGCAAAAGCAGCATAGAGGTGAAGATTATATGATCCGTCCAACAGCTTTGAAGAAGCAGTTTTGAGGTAATCGGTCCCTTATCCTGGAAAAGTATTCAGCTCAATAGTCTGGAACAATACGACGCAGAAATGGTGTGATAGCGCCTTTGGTGGGGCTGACTATCACAATTAATTACCAACCAGTAGGGAGGACCCGGGGGTGATTGTCACATGGTGTCAACAACCATTATGCAGGATCCCGGGGTGATAGTCACAGGATATCAATAAGGCAAATCCTGGTCACAAACCTTCAGGAGTTTTATGACAAGGTAACAGAAGTAAGACACGAGAGAGAGGTGGGTTGATTGCATTTTCCTGGACTGCAGGAAGGCCTTCGACACATTTTCTCACAGGAGATTAGTGCAGAAGCTGGAGGATCAGGCGCGTATAACGGGAAGGGCACTGCAATGGATCAGAGAATACCTGACAGGGAGGCAACAACGATTCATGGTACGTGATGAGGTATCGCAGTGGGCGCCTGTGACGAGCGGGCTCACACATGGGTCAGTCCTAGGACCAGTGCTATTTTTCATATATGTGAATGACATGGTGGGAGGGATAGACTCTGAAGTGTCCCTGTTCGCAGATGATGTGAAGTTAATGAGAAGGATTAAATCAGATGAGGATCGGGCAGGACTACAGAGAGACCTGGATAGGCTGGACACGTTGTCGAGAAACTGGCTTCTCGAATTCAGTCCTGCCAAATGCAAACTCATGATGACTGGGGAAGCGCAAAGAAGACCGCAGACAGATTGTAGGCTAAGTGGACAAAGACTGCAAACCTAACTCAACCAGAAAGATCTTCGGGTGACCATAAGATCAAGCACGTCTCTGGAGGCACACATCAACTGCTGCAGCATATGGGCGCCTGGCAAACCTGAGAATGGAGTTCCGATACCTTGATAAGGAATCGTTCAAGACACTGTACACTGTGTACGTCAGGCTCATACTGGAGCATGCAGCACCAGTTTGGAACCCACACCTGGTCAGGCACGTCAAGAAATTAGAGAGATTACAAAGGTTTGCAACAAGGCTAGTTCCGGAGCTCAAGGGAATGTCCTACGAAGAAAGGTTGAGGGAAATCGGACTGACGACACTGGAGGACAGGAGGGTCAGGGGAGACATGATAACATACAAAATAATGCGTGGAATAGACAAGGTGGACAGAGACAAGATGTTCCAGAGATGGGACACAGAAACAAGGGGTCACAATTGGAAGCTGAAGACTCAGACGAGTCACATGGATGTTAGGAAGCACTTCTTCAGTCACAGAGTCGTCAGGAAGTGGAATAGCCTAACAAGTGATGTAGTGGAGGCAGGAACCATACATAGCTTTAAGACGAGGTATGGCAAAGCTCAGGAAGCAAAGAGAGGACCTAGTGGCGATCAGTGAAAAGGCGGGGCCAGAAGCTGAGTCTCGACCCCTGCAACCACAATTAGGTGAGTACAATTAGGTGTGTACTAGTATGAGGGGCCCAGGTGTGATTGTCGCAGTGTCAACAGCATGTATGAAAGATTCCTAGGGAACTGTCACAGGATATAACCAATCAGTAGGAAGAATCCTAGGGTAGCTGTCGCAGGGTGACACAAGCCAGTAGGAAGAGTCCCAGGGTGATTATCACAGGGTGTCACAAACCAGTAGGAAGGGCTCCAGGGAAATTGTCACAGGGTGTCATCAGTGAATAGGAAGGGTCCCAAGGTGACTATCACCGCGGGTCACAAGCCAGTACGAAGAGTCCCAGGTTGACTGTCACAGGGCGTCACCAGCCAGTAGGAAGGGTCCCAGAGTCTGTCAGAGGATGCCAGCAGGAAGGGTACCAAGGTAACTGTCACAGGGTGTCATCAGTGAATAGGAAGGGTCCCAAGGTGACTATCACCGCGGGTCACAAGCCAGTACGAAGAGTCCCAGGTTGACTGTCACAGGGCGTCACCAGCCAGTCGGAATCGTCCCAGGGTGACTGTCACTGGGTATAAACAGCCAGTAGGAAGGGTCACAGGGTGTCACCAGCCAGTAGGAAGAGTCTTAGGGCGACTGTCACAGGGTGACAGACGATAGAAAAGGTCCCAGGGTGACTGTCACAGGGCGTCACCAGCCAGTAGGAAGGGTCCCAGAGTCTGTCAGAGGATGCCAGCAGGAAGGGTACCAAGGTAACTGTCACAGGGTGCCCCCCAGCCAGTAGGAAGCGTCCCAGGGTGACTGTCACAGGGTGTCACGAGCCAGGAGGATCCTGCCGATGCGATCTGTTCCGTTAACCCGCGACACTAATGAGGATTTTTTTATCGACGTCGCCGCTTATCATAGCTGACAGATTAATTTTTGTTGGAGATGAGAGATGGAGAGGGAGAAGTAGAGGAGAATGAGAGAGATGGAGAGGGAGAAGTAGAGGAGAATGAGAGAGATGGAGAGGGAGAAGTAGAGGAGAATGAGAGAGATGGAGAGGGAGTAGTAGAGGAGATACTACGAGAGTAACACGTTAAACAAAAACTCTCAACATAGAAAAAACACAACTGAGGGAGAAGCAAAATGTTAACACACACACACACCAGAGGAACACAAGGAAACACTCAACAGAGGAAAACAAAAATCGAATGTAACACACAAGACTCAATAAACACACAACAGACAGACATTCAACAGAAAAACACGCAACAGGTCAACATATAACGAAGAAATACACAACAGAGAAACATTCAGCAACGTAAGACACAGAAGAACACACAGCTGAAGAACACACAGCTGAAGAACACACAGCTGAAGAACACAGCTGAAGAACATACAACTAAGGAAGAAAAAATAAAGACATACGTAAAAAAAGGAACAGTACAGGGCAACATAGAACAGAGGAACACTGAATATGTAACACAACAGAGGAACACTGAACATAACACACAACAGACGGACGTTCAACACATCAATACACACACAGCAACTCAAAACGAAATCACGGATAATAAACAATATGTATTTAGATCAATAAATTTATCCCCCGGATTCCATAACCCCGGTCTATTGTACCTCAATACACGCGACTGGAATCCTGCAGAGTGAGGCTAAACATTAACGTTGAAGACTTGAAGGGAATCAGAGGAGGCCTTCACGAGTCGTCAGCACTAAGACGAACGTAATTATGGACAAGGTAGATTATAGTGGAAAAATGAAGATATTAATAGAAGACGGGAGAACTTACGTGCCTCTTAAATAATATTAAAACTTATTCTGTAGAAATGGTAAGTTGTTATAGAACACAGCCCAAACCTTTCAAAGAGACCAAAGACCAATATCATAAGTGAGATTTATGTAAGTTTAGTATGTATAATATTCCAGTGTTTATGAATGGTCTTGAGGTCACGCACATGTTATAAACACATTAGCGAACATTGATTTAACCTAGAATAACCAGATAAAGTCAAACACTGTCACTTTTTTTCTGATCGGACGAGACATTCTCCATTTACTTCACAAAACCCAATTTGATTATTAAAATTGGTACATAATTTACACAACCTAACATTAAGAGATTGTAATAAAGTTGGTAGAATTACCGACAATATGTAAAGTAAAAGGACACAAGTGCAACTAATGTGACATTTATTGTGGCAACGTTTCGCTCTCCAGGAGCTTTATCAAGAGATTACAAACAATACATGGACACAGAGGGTATATAAAGGCTCTGAGTGAGGTGCAATACTAGTGAGGTACCATTTCGATGTTCACTACTTGTGGCATGCAAAGAGTACGTAACCTTTATTCGGCGCATGTACACACCCTCATTTACAGGCTATCTCCCCCAACCAGCGAACCAGGTTGCTAAGAGTTGATGATGGGGCCCCGTCGTTCAACTAGTGACCAGGTTATAGCCAATAAGAAGATGGTTTTGGCAATCGCAGAGGTTATGTGGGTACCGCTCTCCTGTCTGCCCTTGTCATTCCCATTCTAGAGCTGGTTGAAGCACGGTCTGCTATCTTGTGGCTTCTATTTCTGCTTTGCTTACCGTGGAGTGAACTATACTTATCACTGTACATAGTGTACATATTGCTGTTATAAATTGGTGAAGGATAATATAAGTCTAAACTTTTTCTGTGTTTATTTTGCTCCCATTACACCCGGGGTAACAGGCCATTTGGATCCTGGGTTGTAATACTACTACTACTACTACTACTACTACCACTAGTGAACATCGAAATGGTACCTCACTAGTATTCACCTCACTCAGAGCCTTTATATACCCTCTGTGTCCATGTATTGTTTGTAATGGCTTGATAAAGCTCCTGGAGAGCGAAACGTTGCCACAATAAATGTCACATTAGTTGCACTTGTGTCCTTTTACTTTACATTAAGAGATTGTTACCCTTGAGGAGAACACAGCAACACTAAAAGTTTAAAACTGACTGGACGATGCTTTTTCCAGTTATGGCACAGAATCCAAAAAACTGTGGCTATACAGGTTAAACCCATGAAATAACCCGTCCGTTACACAAGTTGCATCAACTATTGAATACTGATACCGCTCACGACAGTTATAATTAAATCAAAGTACAAACCCGTAGGGGTTACATAGCTCATATAAAATGAGAGGCATTTATATTCGTTCTTGCAAGGGAAAGAAAAGTACAATTCCTTGGAATTGATGGAGTTACATTTTTTTTGCATCAGTGCAGTGTGATGCTGTACAGCAAAACGATTTTATATCAATTCCTGTTCTTCAAGTTTCTCTTACGTATGGACTGATGAAGCCACTGTGTGGCGAAACGTTTCCTCAAAGATACCCAACAGTTGTACATGTGTCTAATTTATCAATTCCAAATTAACAATGGCACAAAGACATCTACACACTCCATTAACACACCTTTGGAAATAAGTCACTTTTTTTTTTTTTGGGGGGGGGGGGTATACTAGGATCTCTACATATATGCTGCTATGTATGATAATCTATGTAACTGTATTTGTGTATACCTGAATAAACTTACTGATACTCGAGTACTGAAGTTATGAAGGTGTCGAGAAGTCTCCCTCCGCCTTACAAAACTCTTGTAACAGCCGGTGTAACATTGTGCAGAGTTCATCTACACGTTCAGGTACTACTGTGACTCTTACACAAAAGCATTGAAATTTTTAAGCCGGTCGAATAGGAACTTCTAGAGTAATAAAAATTTGTGAGAAATGTTTCTGGGAATGTCCCAAAAACGGAAAAATTTACCCACGTTAAACTCAAAACAAGCCTTCTCATTTGCATTTCATTGAAATTTCGCCAGAGTTCTGAGGAAAAATGTTTTTTAAGACACCCAATTTGATGAAATTGGCGGTAAATTAACACCCACGCAAAAGGAAATTAATACAAAAATAATTACTTTTAAGGTGGACCAGAATTTAGAGTTCGAAACAGATCAGAAGAGGCATTGTGTAGCCATTACGTCAGCAATAATTTGCTTAAAGAAGGCACACTGAAATTTTCACAGCACAAAGTCAATGACAAGTTGTGCTATAATAAAGTTGTCAATGGTAAAATTCTGGAGCCAGTCAAAAAGAGAAATTACTTTAACTATCTCAGTAAAATTTTAAAATTGCTCGTAGTCGCAGCTAACTTATGCGATATTTTTATCTTATCAAATATTTCGTGAATATCTTGAAGCCAATTTCCAGGCATATAAATATTATATATATATATATATATATATATATATATATATATATATATATATACAGTGGACCCCCGCATAACGATTACCTCCGAATGCGACCAATTATGTAAGTGTATTTATGTAAGTGCGTTTGTACGTGTATGTTTGGGGGTCTGAAATGGACTAATCTACTTCACAATATTCCTTATGGGAACAAATTCGGTCAGTACTGGCACCTGAACATACTTCTGGAGTGAAAAAATATCGTTAACCGGGGGTCCACTGTATATATATATATATTCAACATGCCGGTCGTCTCACACTGAGGCAGGGTGACGCAAAAAGAAAGAAAATCCCTTAAAAGAAAGAACTTCCATCATCATTCAGAACTCACTTCACTCGTACATAATCAGTGTCTTGCAGAGGCGCTCAGATATGACAGTTTTGTCATATTAGTTCAATCATGAACTGGGTATAAACACACACGATGGGTGACACGGTAAATTATATTACCGGTAAATTATGGAGCGCTATAGTCTGACCTGTCTCCTTCCTAACGTCTCGTCTTCATCTGAGCTGCCCAGTGCCTGTAGGGCAACGGTGGCATTCAAACATCATATTAGGTCAGCAGTAAGTCGCATAACGGACAGTGATATAACAGTCAGTGATTGACTTTACTCGCGAAATCGTAATGACACGACTGCAAACAAACCATACCACTGGCGGCGTTAGAACCCACGATCAGAGAGTATAGTAGTACACAGTACTAACATGCTGGGGATTATATCACATAGGGAATCAGTAACTCTACTGACAAAAAGACCTGTTAGTTATGTCAGAGGATCGCACTTTTATAGACCATAACATTGTATCAGTCGCATCTGCTAGAAAAATGACAGGATGAATGAGTTCCTTTAAAACTAGTGATGCCAAGCCCATGATGACACTCTTCAGGTCGCTTGTTCTATCTAGGCTGGAATATTGCTGCACACTAACAGCACCTTCCAAGGCAGGTGAAATTACTGGCATACAAAATGTACAGAGAACCTTCACGGTACACATAACTGCGATAAAACACCTTAATTACTGGAAACGTTTGAAGTTCCTCAATCTGTACTCCCTAGAATACAGGCGAGAAAGATACACGATTATATATAGTTTGAAAATCTTAGAGGGATCAGTACCAAACTTGCACACAAAAATCACTCCCAATGAAAGAAAAAAACTCGGCAGACGGTGCTACATCCCCCCACTGAAAAGCAGGGGCGCCACTAGCACGATAAGAGGCAACACAATAAGTATCGTGGGCCCAAGACTGTTCAACTGCCTCCCAGCCATACATAAGAGTGATTGCCAGTAGACACCTGGCTGTCTTCAAGAAGGTGCTGGATAGGTACCTAAAGTCAGACCTAATCAGCTGGGCTGTGGTTCATACGTAGGGCTGAGTTGCGGCGAACAATAACAGCCTGGTTGATCAGGCCCTGATCCACCATCGGGGCGTTGACCCCCGAAACCCTCTTCAGGTATACTCCAGGTATACATGTTAAAACTGATATTTACCGCCTTTCCCCTGCACGAGACATTCACTATATAAATGATCTAAAATCACAAATTGGACGCAAACTCTCCCTGCTGTTCATTTATTAATCCAAATTCTCATAAATCTTGAAATAAAATTGGATGCAATGTTGGAACTCATACAAGATAACCAAACGAATGAGTATCGAATTTTTAAAATATATATGCGCACACACTCACCTCATATTATATATATATATATATATATATATATATATATATATAGACATATATATATATATATATATATATATATATATATATATATATATTTATGTCGTGCCGAATAGGCAGAACTTGCGATCTTGGCTTAAATAGCAACGTTCATCTTGCCATATAGGACAAGTGAAAATTTGTGTATGCAATAATTTCGCCAAAATCATTCTGAACCTAACGAGAAAAATATATTTCACTGTGTTTGTTTAGTATTAAATTACTGTAAACAAATATAAAATATATTTAGTTGGGTTAGGTTAAAATAAATTGCTCTTGTTATAATAAGGTTAGGTAAGTTTTCCAAGTTCCTTTTGGTGCAAAATTAAAATTTTTTTACATTAACATTAATGAAAAAAATATATCTTTAAACGTATAAGAGAAAATTTTAGAAAGGACTTAATTTTAAATGAGTTCTTGCTAATTGATCAGTTTTACATATTCGGCACGACATTATAATATATATATATATATATATATATATATATATATATATAAATATATATATATATATATATATATATATATATATATGCAAAACAACCACTCTGAAAAAATAGAGAAATTCCAAGCGCTTTCGTGACTACTCACATTATCAAGGAACTATGAAAGTAAAGCATACAAGGAAGCTATATAAGGGGTCTGGCCAGCACCTCACTATCAGATCCCACAACGGTTAAACACCTGACGCGCGCCGACCCAACTTGGATAGGTCCTTTGCACAACTCACCCCACAAACTATTCTACCCAAGAAAATTTAAAAATTATTTGTCCAGTGTATTATTAAATTCTTCCCAAATTCTACTAATTATAAATGGATCTAATTTATATAAACCAAAGGAAATATTCATATTATTGTCAAAACTGCTTTTTATGAAACAAGATTCAATTATATTCCTGTCGACCATGGACTTGCTTGATACTACTTTCTCAACTTTTTGAAAATCAATTGGATGGTTAAAATCTCTTACATGAATAAATAGAGCATTGGAATCTTGTCCAGTTCTAATGCTATATTTATGGTGTTTTAATCTTAGTTCGAGATTTTTACCAGTTTGACCGTAATAAACTTTATCGCAAATTTTACAAGGAATCTTACAGACACATCCATCAGCATTTTGGGGGGAATTCTTTATCAAAAGTTTTTTTTACTTTATCAAGATTTTTGAATACAACTTTAATATTAAAAGTCTTAAGAAGAGAAGGCATATCAACCAAGTTTTCATGGTAAGGGAGAACCAACATATTTTTAGTTGAATAAGGCTGGTTGTCCCTTTTTGGATTGTAAAAAGTATTTCTAGCAACTTTAAAAGATATATCAATTACATTTCTTGGGTATTTTAAATCATTACCTATTTCATAAATTTTGGATATTTCCTCATCTATGAACTCAGGACTACAAATTCGTAAAGCTCTCAGAAACATTGATGAGAGTCCTGAGTTCATAGATGAGGAAATATCCAAAATTTATGAAATAGGTAATGATTTAAAATACCCAAGAAATGTAATTGATAAATCTTTTAAAGTTGCTAGAAATACTTTTTACAATTCAAAAAGGGACAACCAGCCATATTCAACTAAAAATATGTTGGTTCTCCCTTACCATGAAAACTTGGTTGATATGCCTTCTCTTAAGACTTTTAATATTAAAGTTGTATTCAAAAATCTTGATACAATAAAAAAACTTTTGATAAAGAATTCCCCCCAAAATGCTGATGGATGTGTCTATAAGATTCCTTGTAAAATTTGCGATAAAGTTTATAACGGTCAAACTGGTAAAAATCTCGAACCAAGATTAAAACAACATAAATATAGCATTAGAACTGGACAAGATTATAATGCTCTATTTATTCATGTAAGAGATTTTAACCATCCAATTGATTTTCAAAAAGTTGAGAAAGTAGTATCAAGCAAGTCCATGGTCGACAGGAATATAATTGAATCTTGTTTCATAAAATGCAGTTTTGACAATAATATGAATATTTCCTTTGGTTTATATAAATTAGATCCATTTATAATTAATAGAATTTGGGAAGAATTTAATAATACACTGGACAAATAATTTTTAAATTTTCTTGGGTAGAATAGTTTGTGGGGTGAGTTGTGCAAAGGACCTATCCAAGTTGGGTCGGCGCGCGTCAGGTGTTTAACCGTTGTGGGATCTGATAGTGAGGTGCTGGCCTGACCCCTTATATAGCTTCCTTGTATGCTTTACTTTCATAGTTCCTTGATAATGTGAGTAGTCACGAAAGCGCTTGGAATTTCTCTATTTTTTCAGAGTGGTTGTTTTGCATATTCCGGAATCACCTGTTTACTGTGATCTTATAGCATATATATGTGTATATATATATATATATATATATATATATATATATATATATATATATATATATATATATATATATAGATATATATATATATATATATATATATATATATGTCGTGCCGAATAGGCAGAACTTGCGATCTTGGCTTAAATAGCAACGTTCATCTTGCCATATAGGACAAGCGAAAATTTGTTATGCAATAATTTCGCCAAAATCATTCTTAACCTAACGAAAAAAAATACATTTTAAGAAAAAGAGGATAAATAAGTATACAAGATATGATGTAGGGTGTAATGGCAGTAGTTTGTTGGATTATGTATTGATAGATAAACGACTGTTGAGTAGACTTGAGGATGTACATGTTTATAGAGGGGCCACAAATATATCAGATTACTTTTTAGTTGTAGCTACAATAAGAGTAAAAGGTAGATGGGATACAGGGAAAATAGAAGCATCAGGTAAGAGAGAGGTGAAGGTTCATAAACTAAAAGAGGAGGCAGCTAGGGTAAGATATAAACAACTATTGGAGGATAGATTGGCTAGTGAGAGTATAGGCAATGGGGTCGAAGATGTATGGGGTAGGTTTATAAATGTAGTGTTAGAGTGTTCAGCAGAAGTTTGTGGTTACAGGAAAGTGGGTGTGGGAGGGAAGAGGAGCGAATGGTAGAATGATGATGTAAAGAGAGTAGTAAGGGAGAAAAAGTTAGCATATGAGAGGTTTTTACAAAGTAGAAGTGATGCAAGGAGGGAGGAGTATATAGAGAAAAAAGAGAGGTTAAGAAAGTGGTGAAGCAATGTAAAAAAGAGAAAATGAGAGAGTGGGTGAGATATTATCAACAAATTTTGTTGAAATTAAGAAAAAGTTTTGGAGTGAGATTAACAAGTTAAGGAAGCCTAGAGAACAAATGGATTTGTCAGTTAAAAATAGGAGAGTAGAGTTATTAAATGGAGAGTTAGAGGTATCGGGAAGATGGAGGGAATGTTTTAGGAATTGTTAAATGTTGATGAAGATAGGGAAGCTGTGATTTCGAGTATAGCGCAAGGAGGAATAACATCTTGTAGGAGTGAGGAAGAGCCAGCTGTGAGTGTGGGGGAAGTTTGTGAGGCAGTGGGTAGAATGAAAGGAGGTAAGGCAGCTGGGATAAAGATAGAAATGTTAAAAGCAGGAGGGGATATAGTTTTGGAGTGGTTGGTACTATTATTTAATAAATGTACGGAAGAGGGTAAGGTACCTAAGGGTTCGCAGAAAACATGCATATTTCCTTTGTATAAAGGCAAAGGGGACAAAAGAGAGTGCAAAAAATATAGGGGAGTAAGTCTGTTGAGTATACCTGGTAAAGTGTATGGTAGAGCTATTACTGAAAGAATTAAGAGTAAGAGAGTAGGATAGCAGAAGAACAAGGAGGCTTTAGGAAAGGTAGGGGGTGTGTAGACCAGGTGTTTACAGTGAAACATAGGTGAACAGGCTAATGAGGTTTTTGAGGCATTTATGAATTTGGAAAAGGCGTATGATATTCATTTATTTATTTATTATTATAGGGTGGATAGGGGAGGCAATGTGGCAGATGTTGCAAGTGTATGGTTTAGGAAGTAGGTTACTGGAAGCAGTGAAGAGTTTCTACGAGGATAGTGAGGCTCAGTTTAAAGTTTGTAGGAAAGAGGAAGATTATTTCCCAGTAAACGTAGGTCTTGGACAAGGATGTGTGATGTCACCGTGGTTAAGTACATTTATAGATGGGGTTGTAAGAGAAGTGAATTGTGAGGGTCTTGGCAAGAGGCGTGGAGTTAAAAGATAAAGAATCAAAGTGTGAGTTGTCAAAGTTGCTTTTTGCTGATGACACTGTGCTCTTGGGAGATTCTGAAGAGAAGTTGCAGAGGTTCATGGATGAATTTGGTAGGGTATGTAAAAGAAGAAAATTAAAAGTGAATATAGGAAAGAGTAAGGTTATGAGGATAAGTAAAAGATTAGGTGAAAGATTGGATATCAGATTGGAGGGAGAGAGTATGGAGGAGGTGAATGTCTTCAGATATTTGGGAGTGGACGTGTCAGCGGATGGGTCTATGAAAGATGAGGTGAATCATAGAATTGATGAGGGGAAAAGGGTGAGCGGTGCACTAAGGAGTCTGTGGAGACAAAGAACTTTGTCCTTGGAAGCAAAGAGAGGAATGTATGAGAGTATAGTTTTACCAACACTATTATATGGGTGTGAAGCATGGGTGATGAATGTTGCAGCGAGGAGAAGGCTGGAGGCAGAGGAAATGCCATGTCTGAGGGCAATGTGTGGTGTGAATATAATGCAGAGAATTCGTAGTTTGAAAGTTAGGAGGAGGTGCGGGATTGCCAAAACTGTTGTCTAGAGGGCTGAGCAAGTGTTGAGGTGGTTCGGACATGTAGAGGGAATGGAACGAAACAGAATGACTTGGAGAGTGTATCATTCTGTAGTGGAAGGAAGGCAGGGTAGGGGTCGGCCTAGGAAAGGTTGGAGGGAGGGGGTAAAGGAGGTTTTGTGTGCGAGGGGCTTGGACTTTCAGCAAGCATGCGTGAGCGTATTTGATAGTGAATGCAGACAAATGGATTTTAATACTTGACGTGCTGTTGGAGTGTAAGCAAAGTAACATTTATGAAGGGGTTCAGGGAAACCGGCAGGCCGGACTTAAGTCCTGGAGATGGGAAGTACAGTGCCTGCACTCTGAAGGAGGGGTGTTAATGTTGCAGTTTAAAAACTGTAATGTAAAGCACCCTTCTGGCAAGACAGTGATGGAGTGAATGATGGTGAAAGTTTCTCTTTTTCGGGCCACCCTGCCTTGGTGGGAATCAACCGATATGTTATTAAGATATATATATATATATATATATATATATATATATATATATATATATATATATATATATACATATATATATATATATATATATATATATATATATATATATATATATATATATATATATATATATATTATATATATATATATAATATATATATCATGCCGAATAGGCAGAACTTGCGATCTTGGCTTAAATAGCAACGCTCATCTTGCCATATAGGACAAGTGAAAATTTGTGTATGCAATAATTTCGCCAAAATCATTCTGAACCTAACGAAAAAAATATATTTGATTTTGGAAATAAATGGTATCAAATACCGACACCGTGGAAATATAAACACACATGCAGTATAATGTGATCCTTTATTGACAGCGTTTCGCCCACACAGTGGGCTTTTTAAAGTCACAAACAGATCTACCAGGGGTGGAAGGTACGCGAGTATTTACAGTCAGGTTCAGAATGTTGAGGTCAGGTGGAGAATGCTGCATCTGATGATCTACCGAGTGGGGTTATAGAGTCTAAAATCTTGGGTAGCTTGGAAGATTTTAGACTCTATAACCCCACTTGGTAGATCATCAGATGCAGCATTCTCCACCTGACCTCAACATTCTGAACCTGACTAAATACTCGCGTACCTTCCACCCCAGGTAGATCTGTTTGTGACTTGAAAAAGCCCACTATGTGGGCGAAACGTTGTCAATAAAGGATCACATTATACTGCATATGTGTTTATATTTCCATATTTGATTGTGTTTGTTTAGTACTAAATTATTGTAAACGTATTTAAAATATATTTAATTGGGTTAGGCTAAAATAAATTGTTCTTGTTATAATAAGGTTAGGTAAGTTTTCTAAGATTCTTTTCGTGCAAAATTAAAATTTTTTGCATTAACATTAATGAAAAAAATATATCTTTAAACGTATAAGAGAAAATTTTGGAAAGGACTTAATTTTAAATGAGTTCTTGCTAATTGACCAGTTTTACATATTCGGCACGATATATATATATATATATATATATATATATATATATATATATATATATATATATATATATATATATATATATATATATATGGTGTGGTAGGGGAAGTGGAATATTCAAACGGCTTCAGGAAGAAATCCAAATATTCTTCCTTGAAGCCTTTATATATATATATATATATATATATATATATATATATATATATATATATATATATATATATATATATATATATATATATATATATATATACAGCATCGTTATTCAATGCATATAGCACAGGAGTCGAACACGA